>NC_072789.1:16133690-16219441 GCF_022539595.1 Amphiprion ocellaris | reverse complement strand
AGCCAATCAGATCCCTGACTGTGTGGACATGGTGACGGAGATCAGAGGGTTCACCGACCCACAGAAGGAGGAGTACTTCAGGAAGAGATTCAGAGATAAGAAGCAGGTCAGCAGCATCATCTCCCACATGAAGAAGTCACGAAGCCTCCACATCATGTGCCACATCCCAGTGTTCTGCTGGATCACTGCTACAGTTCTGGAGGAGCTGCTGAGAACCAGAGAGGGAGGAGATCTGCCCAGAACCCTGACTGAGATGTTCATCCACTACCTGGTGGTTCAGGCCAAAGTCAAGAAGATCAAGTATGATGGAGGAGCTGAGACAGATCCACACTGGAGTCCAGACAGCAGGAGGATGATTGAGTCTCTGGGAAAACTGGCTTTTAATCAGCTGCAGAGAGGAAACCTGATCTTCTATGAGTCCGACCTGACAGAGTGTGGCATCGATGTGGAAGCAGCCTCAGTGTACTCAGGAGTGTTGACACAGATCTTTAAAGAGGAGAGAGGACTGTACCAGGACAAGGTGTTCTGCTTCGTCCATCTGAGTGTTCAGGAGTTTCTCGCTGCTCTTCATGTCCATCAGACCTTCATCAACTCTGGAATCAACCTGCTGGAAAAACAACAACAAACAACCTCCAACAAACCTGATCCAACAGTTTTCTACCAGAGAGCCTTGGACGAGGCCTTACAGAGTCCAAACGGACACCTGGACTTGTTCCTGCGCTTCCTCCTGGGTCTGTCACTGCCGACCAATCAGAATCTCCTACGAGGCCTGCTGACACAGACAGGAAGTAGCTCACAGACCAATCAGGAAACAGTGGAGTACATCAAGGAGAAGATCAGTGAGAATGTGTCTGTAGAGAGAAGCATCAATCTGTTCCACTGTCTGAATGAACTGAAGGATGTTTCTCTAGTGGAGGAGATCCAACAGTCCCTGAGATCAGGACGTCTGTCCACAGATAAACTGTCTCCTGCTCAGTGGTCAGCTCTGGGCTTCATCTTACTGTCATCAGGAGAAGATCTGGACGTGTTTGACCTGAAGAAATACTCTGCTTCAGAGGAGGCTCTTCTGAGGCTGCTGCCAGTGGTCAAAGCCTCCAAGAAAGTTGTGTAAGTAGTTGGAGACTGAAGATCCTTTTCCTTTTGCTGCAGTTTCATCAGTATAATCTGCTTTTTGTCTCTTCAGACTGAGTGGCTGTAATCTGTCAGAGAGAAGCTGTGGAGCTCTGTCCTCAGTCCTCAGCTCCCAGTCCTCCAGTGTGACAGAGCTGGACCTGAGTAACAACAACCTGCAGGATTCAGGAGTGGAGAGTCTTTCTGCTGGACTGGAGAGTCCACACTGTAAAGTGGAAGCTCTCAGGTCAGGACTCACACTTTGAAACTGATGTGATTTCTATCAGTGGATAAACAGCTAACCTGAGTAGAATCATTTCTGCTGATGGGATTCATCAAATGAGCTTTTACTGAACTTGTGCAGGACTTTGTCTGGGTTTATTTTTTACATGATTAAATCCCACTAATCATTGTTGAGATTGTTGATTTGCTTGAGACGCATGAAATGTGCAGCAAAATGTATCTGAAAGACAAAGAAGAACAGAAAGAGTGAGAAACATCCAACCAAGTGTTGTCTTTCAGGTTTGTGTTGTTTTGTGTGTGCAGGCTGTCAGGCTGTCTGGTCACAGAGGAAGGCTGTGCTTCTCTGGCCTCAGCTCTGAGCTTCAAGACCTCAAATCTGAGAGAGCTGGACCTGAGCTACAACCATCCAGGAGACTCAGGAGAGAAGATGCTGAGGGCTAAAGTGGAGGATCCAGACTGTAGACTGGAAACTCTCAGGTACAGACAGACAGACACTCTCAGGAAACTATCCTCCTAGTGTTGCAGGCCAAGCCTTCTCCTTTCCATCGGTAGGTTTCAGGGTGTGTGAGACGTCAGAGGAAGTGCTGCAGCGGTAGGAAGGAAGAAGAACACAGGCATGGCAATTTTCCGCCGTTCCGCGGAAATCCGCCGTTTTAATTTTCAAATTGATCATTTCTGTGAATCGTCCAAATCCGGTGAGAAAATTTTAGGGGGGGTGAGGTATGTTTTTGTTACTCTTGCTCTTACTCTTGCTTGTTTTTTAGGAGCGCTCGGCGTTTCTCCCGCAGCGTAACATACAAAGAGAACCAGTCTAGCTCCTGCTGCATTGTAAAAGGCCTTGCGATTGGTCGAAATTGGTTAGCTGCCAACGATTGGACCAATCAAATTGCTCGATGCATTCTTTTGTTACAATTCATGGCGGCATGTTCGTGTTGGAATTTTGAGCTATTGGGATCGTTTTCGGTGGAATCATGAGGTTTTTATCGAAAGATCAAGGGTCATCGGTGCTAGAAATAGATAAAAGTGTCAAAAACAAGTTCCGATGGAAAAAGTAAGTTAACTTTTCATTAAATTAACTTATTCATTACAATCTGGTCTTCTGTAATTCTATGCATGTTTTTCATTCTAAATTTTACTGAAAACCTCTCGGCTTCAGGGGGGCTGCGCCCCCCTGGACCCCCCCTGAAGATTGTATCCCAAACATTTTCAGCTGAAGTCAAAATTTGCTGTTGCCATGCCTGAGAACAGTTAAGCTGAAGAAGGGTGATGTTTAGGTGCAGCATGCAGTCACAGCGCATGTATATGGTCCAAACAGAGAAGTAGATCCAAGTGTGTTCTGGAGAAGCTGAGTGTGTGTACAGTGTGCTGCTCAGAGCTTGATATAAAGTTCCTGGTTCTCCACCTCAGAGTTGGTCAGGACTCTGAATACAATTCTGTTACCAACAGCGAGCACGCTAAGCTAAGTCGAGTGAGGCTGTCCAACTATGGTTCAGACGCCGACAACACCGGGTCGTAAACACTAGCTTAGCAGAAAGACTGAAAACAGTGGAACTGTTAGCCTAGCTTAGCAGAAAGACAGGAAGCAGAGGAACTGTTAGCCTAGCTTAGCAGAAAGACTGGAAGCAGAGGAAACTGTTACCCTAGCTTAGCTCAAAGACATGAAGCAGAGGAAACTGTTAGCTTAGCTCAAAGACAGGAAGGAAATGGAAACTGTTAGCCTAGCTTAACACAAGACTGGAAGCAGGGTAAACAGTTAGCCTAGCTTAGCACAAAAGCTGTAAGCAGGGGCCTAGCTTGGCACAAGACAGGAAGCAGGGTAAACTGTTAGCCTAGCTTATCACAAAAATTGTAAGCAGTAGATAACTGTTAGCTTAGCTTTGCATAATGACTGGAGGAAGGGGAAAACTGTTAGCCTATCTTAGCAAATAGACAGGAAGAACAAGAAATCTGTTAGCCTAGATTAGCACGACTGGAAGCAAATGGAAACTGTTAGCATATCATAGCACAAAGACTGCAAGCAAGAGCACACTGGTAGCCTAGCTTAACACAACGACTAGAAGCAGAGTAAACTATTAGCCGAGTTTAGCACATGGACGGGAATCAGGGTAAACTGTTAGCGAAGGTTAGCACAAAGTCTGAAAGCAGGGAAATTGTTAGCCTAGCTTAACACAAAGTCTGGAAGGAGGGAAGCTGCTAGCCTAGCTTAGCACAAGACAAGAATGAGAGTAAACTTTTAGCCTAGCTTAGTACAAGACAGGAAGCAGGGTAAAATGTTAGCCTAGCTTAGCACAATGACAGGAAGTAGGGTAAACTGTTAGCCTAGCTTAGCTCAAAGACAGGAAGCAGGGTAAACTGTTAGCCTAGCTCCATGAAAAGAGGAAGCATCAATGAGTAAAGCTGAATAATGAGTGTAAACTGAGCTGGAACGTGACGAGCACAGGACAGGACTTTAGAGATGCTGCATTCAGGTGTCTGTGTCTCCATGTTGGACTGGTCCTTTATCAGTGGAACAGTGTGAGAGCCATGTAACGTCCATGTGTGTGCTGCTGAAAGAGTCGCTGCTGCTCTGACCGTCCTCCTCCTTTCAGGGTGACGCCTGCTGGAGTCCGATGGTTGACACCAGGTCTGAGGAAGTGTAAGTGTGTTTTAATGGATTGATGGAAACAAAGCAGCACATTCAAGCATCTTCAAAGTGTCACATCTCTGAGGTCATCATCAAAGGTTTAATACTGATCACATGATCCATCAATAACTGCAGCTGTGTTGTGTTTGTTCTCTCCATCAGATTCTTGTCAACTCACAGTCGACACAAACACAGTAAACAGAAAACTCAAACTGTCTGACAACAACAGGAAGGTGACACTTGTGGAGGAGGGTCAGTCGTATCCTGATCATCCAGACAGGTTTGACTGGTATCAGCTGCTGTGTGAAACTGGTCTGACTGGTCGCTGTTACTGGGAGGTCGAATGGAGAGGAGTGGTTCATATAACAGTGAGTTACAGAGGAATCAGAAGGAAAGGAGTCAGTGTTGAGTGTGTGTTTGGATGTAATGATCAGTCCTGGAGCCTGTGGTGCTCTGATGATGGTTACTCTGTCAGACACAATAAGAGTCAAACATCCATCTGGTCCTCCTCAGTCTCTCACAGAGTTTCAGTTTATGTGGACGTTCCTGCTGGAACTCTGTCCTTCTACAGAGTCTCCTCTGACTCTCTGATCCACCTCCACACCTTCAACACCACATTCACTCAACCTCTTTATCCTGGATTCGGGTTCTGGTATCCTGATTCCTCAGTGTTTCTGTGCTGAGTTGAGTCTCCAGAGTCTCCTCCTGGTAGAGAAACAGTGTTGAACAGATAGTTGAGTCTCTCCATGACTCTGTCCCTCAGAAACATGTTTTCACATTCATGGATTAAATGTGTTTCTTTGTGAAATCCTTCTAAATGGTTCCTTGTAAACTTGTTCCTCTTCAAAGATGGAAGTTGTGATTATTCCAGGAGCCAAATGTGGTGTTTGCGTCTTTTTCCAGTCAAATGTTGAGAGTGAAAATCAGGATGTGGTGTTTCCTCTGATGCTCACTTGAACTAAAAGCATTTGAGCTGCACAAAGTGTGAAATGAGAGAGGAAGCAGTGAATCTACAAACTGCTGACAGACTTTCACACATTATTGTCCAGTGAAAATCAGGTTTTTGTGCAGCCAGACTTGATCCTGATTTGAGTGTTTAAGTTCTTAATGTTAGTATTAATACTGTTTACACTGTTTATTCCACTATTTATCCCTTCCTGTAAATTTAGATGAAATATCTTATTAGTTTATCCACAGCTATGTTTTTATATGCTTATTGTGTTCGTTGCATTCTGTCCATGCTGTTTATTCTGTATATAATGCACTTTACTGCTGCTTTTGCTCTTCTGATTTCATGCTACACTACAATTCAGTGTTTCACCACTTGTACTCTGTGCAATGAGAACAAAGTTGAATCTGGTCCATTGTAGTTTGTTGTTTAGTTCAGGCTGAATCTGGTCTTTGTTTTCATGTTAGTTCAATAACAGACACTCAGCTGAATAATGTTTCAGGACCGTGTGGCTACAACAGCTCTCTTCTGATTGGACGATCACACTGAACGCTGACTCTGACCAATCAGGGAGCAGCCTTGTTGCTATATAAAGCTGCAGTTTGCTCAGCAGAAGCCACATCAGTAAGAAGCTTTCACACTCAAACATGTCTGGATGTGGAAAAGGTATCAGCAGTGGTAAAGTCAGAGCGAAGGCCAAGACTCGCTCCTGTTAGGATTTTTATCTCACAAAGGCTCTACTAACTGAACACTGAAATTGATATTACATATGCGTGTTATAATATTGATAATAAAACCATTTAATGTGCAATGAATCCATGAGTTGTGCTTGACCTTTAAAAGGGAAGAGATGGAGCTAAGCACCAACTCCAAGCTCTGATGGACACAGACAGGCCAGGCTGGAAAGTTACAGCCATTTACAAAAAAATGTCTCTTCTTCTGCACATGCATACACACTAACAAAGATAGAGTTTTGGCTTTGATACACAGCACATTTCTATTTCCTTATAATGTAACAAGTAATTGCTCTGAAACTGCTAACTCAAGGTTGTCTGAGGGAGAAAATCATAATAATCCTGCCTGAGGGACACCTGCATCCTCCCTATGAAATACCACTAATGACTGCATCACATCTCAGCTAACAAAGGAATAAATCTAGCTGGTCGAGAGCAGGAAGAAGTTTGCAGGAGGGTTCTTTTTACAGGGTGCAGCTCCTGGGGATTGGATGGATCGTGTGCCAAGAGATATGGACATATCTGTGCACCAACTAATGGGAGAGCTAAGTCTAAACCATGGTTTATCCTCACCATTGGCCAATCACATTTCAATATTTGAATTATATGTTTGTGTTCTACCACCAATCACATTTCACCATACTGTATAAAGTGTCCTGTTCATATCAAACTTTATCCCTTTCTGGGAGGCTGTTCCAAACAGAAAAGGTCCTTGTACAGTGAACCCTCGCTATAACGCGGTTCACCTTTCACGGCTTCACTGTTTCACGGATTTTTTTAATGCAGTTTTTTTTATGCTTTTTTTAAACAGTGTATCGTGTTCTGCATCCTGATTGGCTAAGGGACTGACCAACGTGAACAGTCTCCGCACCTCGTCTCTGTACAGCTTGCCAAATTTACGTTTGCAAATTTTCTCCATGACAAACCCCACAATATCAACAAAACGTTCTGCACCGGCAAAGGCACCTGAGGACGCGCCCAAAAGGAAGAGAAAGATGCTAAATATCGCAGAAAAAGTTAAACTTCTGGGCACCAAGCGAGGATGAGGGACAAGGGGAAGAAGAGGGGACACGTGTTGATAAAGATGAGGAGGATGGACTAACACTTGGTCGCTTGGCAACCATGGTAAAAATGGCCTCGGAACTTCAGCGTGCGGCGCAAGAATGGGACCCTTTGATGTGTCGTTCATTACAGTTCTCAAATATAATCGAAGGTGGCATGTCTGTTTATAAAAATCTTCTTGTCCAGAAGAAAAAAGAGTGCCAACAATTACCCATAACTATGTTCTTCTCTCGGAAAAAGACACCTGCACCACAGCCTTCAGCAGAAAAAGACGTTGCAGCGGAGCGGAGTGACGCAGCGGCAAAGTTAGAGGAACGGTGAAATACGCGAGTCACAATGTGTCCAACCTCGTACTGACTATTAAAAATATTATTTCACAGTATTTCCAAAAACTATCATAGTTATTTGTTGAAAACGTTTATGCTTTTATTTTTTTTAAATGCTTGGGCCTGAAAACAGGTTTTGGTCGTTGGTTTCATTGTATACGTGGTTCAGTATTGTATAATAACTGTAAAAAATAAAGCTGACTACTTCACGGATTTCGCCTATCACGGGTTCTTTTTGGAACGTAACCCCCGCGATAAATGAGGGTTCACTGTATAAGATTCCTTTGAGACACTGATATTAGAAAATAAACAGCTTAACTGGAGAGAAGTGGTTTGTCTTCTGTCTCAAAAAACGAACATGCTCAACATCTGCTGAACTGCATTTCCCACAATGGAAACACGGACAGAATTTAGCACTCACGTATCCATGGCAACGCTGAAGTTTCACAACAGCAGTAAAGATTTTGAATGTAAAACTTGAGTCATGACTCCTGACCAGAACCTCAGTGAATCCAGTGAGCTTCTCTAGTTAGGATCAATAGAAATTACTACTGTTCCATTAGACTGCAGTTCTTCACAGAGACATTCAAACATCACATTCCTCATCAAAACCACATGAAAACATGATTTTTATGGAGCTTTGCTCAGTAAACAGCCCCATTAAATGAGGGGAATGTGAGACTTCTACAGCATGGATCACCATGACCTGGATCTGCTGTGTTGATTCATAGCTGGATGTCAGAATGAACTGACATAAAAAAAAAGCTGCTTTGAGCTGCAACATTACGGTCTGACAATCCAACACCATCACTTTTTTCATCTGCTGGTTCTGCTCCAACATGCTGTGAAGTTCAGTTTGACCTCAATCAGTCCAGAGATTCTATTTCCAACCAACATCGTTAGTAAGCTAGCTAGCTAAGTTAGCTGCTGTACACCTGTGTTAATTAGCCCGCTAGTATGGAAGCAAATGAGATTCATCAGATTCTGAATTTTATAAGCTTCAAACTTTGAATTTTGTTGCATCAAAATTCTGTGTGAATTTTTTATGCCTGAATTTAGCTCATAAAAATTTGAAAAAACAGTTAAAAACTCAATGTCTTCAACATTCGGCATCAAAAAATTTGCAGTTCACATCCGGGGGACTTAGGCGTAAATAATCGATTCTTGCCAAAATGGAACCAACATCCAGCCAATGAACTGATGCTCCTCCGGTCATGTGATGCGGACAGTTGACCTCACAAGACCGGGGTAACCATGGCTACCAGCGGGATCAACGGCGCTTCGGTCAGTGTATTAATCCTTTATTTGTCCTCTATGTGGTTTGTTTTTGTGAGAGTCAGTAACCTGTAATGCATGACATGTTTCTAAAGAACAACATTTATGAAATCCACCAGGAGCTTTTAACCACATGCCGTCAGTTACAGCTTCGCTAGTGCGGCTAGCGCTAGCTGTGGACCGTTATATGTAGGAAAGTTGTTTATACTAATCGAGTATAGAGGCACTAAATACAAATTTATTTTAAGGTTTGACTGACCAAAAACAGTAATAAGGTCACGCTGACAACACGTTCAGCACCTGAGGAGATGAGTAACAAGTCGGTTTACTTTTGCCAAAACAACGTTTGTAGTCCAACTGTAACCAAACTTTTTACATTAGGCTCAATTAAGTTTAGTGCCCTTAAATCATTTAACAGTTTATTTTTGTGCCACTGTTTTTTTGTGCCACTGATACTTCAAGGTCAAGCCCCATGTTTACATATTGTTGGTATGCTGTCATTTTATAGGGGCTAAACGCCCCTGTTGCTTATAATAAGCCATGATAGACATCGTTTTTTGTTTTGTAAGGTCTACATATTGCCAGTATTATAGATATAAAAATCTGTGAATTGAAGAAAGTAAATCCTGAGATGAATCATTTGTTGATCGGTAACCACTCTGTAAAACCATTAAAAACCAATTTCACGTTACACTAATGTGGATTTTATTTAATAAAATGAAAACATTGTCAGTTGTGAATGCCAACTTTTTTGCCGATTGCATTTTATTGGAACCTGGTGAGAAAATGCAGGACAGGGCCAAGTTTTTCTGTGTTCATCTCTGTTAAGACAACTCTCAGATATACCGTCATACCATGTCATGTTTTAATACTGTTTTTTTTTTTTTTTGTTTCGGTCCTTTCCAGGTATTTTTACGAAGGACAGAGGAAAGAGGCACTTTCCTGCACCATTTCTAGTTGCAGCAAAAAGACCACAACTTGTTGAAGTCTCTTTCTATTTGATGCCAAAACATCCTGAAAAGTCTCCCAATGAGCAGGAAAAAATCGTCCACATGGAGGCTGGGTTGGTCTGTAGGACTGCTCACCTAGATGAGAGCACAACACATGAAGAGGAGATAGCATGCAGGACGCTAGCTGTTCAAAACAACAAGAAACCATAGATGATCAATTGCACTGTTATGAGATATTGTCAGATTCATGTGGGCCACACCACAAACAGCTTTGGTGTAGAACCAAAGATACAGTCGTGTTTTCTCAAGTAGACAGGATAAAACTGTGGATTATGGTTAATTAGGAATTAGATTTTATGCCATTTTGAGGACATCTCCATATCCAAAATAACTCACAGGAACATATATTCATCTCTATACCCTTAAATGCTGCTAACATTGTCTGCTAACACAGTACCACAATTTATGAACAGAATATTTTTAATTTGGTGTAGATTTTGATTCTGACATGTGGTTTAACCCAGCTGCCTTGTTTAAAAGTTGTAAGTTGAAATACATTAAAAAAAAACTAAATTCCAAGGATTTGCTGGTTTGTCATGCAATGATAAAAACTATTTCTGATCTGAATGATGTGTGTTCTCTTCGTGTTTACATTTGTATCCTTTGTGCTTCCAGTTATTTGATGCCCTCAAAGTTATGTTTCCTAAACTGGAACCAGTTACTGGTGGATGGCTGCTTTACCAGTCTTCAGGAAGGCCAACACCAGTTTGTGTGTTCGTGTCACTCATTCATTCAAAGTACATATGCAGCAGCAGTTTATTAGCTTTGACTTCACTTCTAGATACCATGAATAAAAGATAAAGTATGAAATATATGAAGTCTAAATGTTCTCTGCAGGTGGATGAGGCAGTGGAAAAGTCACTTGTTGCACCTGGTGGTTCTGGCTGCACAGGCAGGATTCTGAAGGCTGCAAGTCGTGGAGGTATAAATCTATTCATAGCCCCAATTCAAGAAGAACTCAGCACAGATCCACTACAACTAACAGATGAAGCATTCAGTAGCATTCAGTAGCATGCCAAAAGCCTCATGTCAGAATTGTGAAGTAGCAGTTCCTCTGCAGCTCAGGACAGAACACATCAAGTCTTGTTCTGTTGCTGATGGTGGCAGTGATGGGAACCTCGCTGCTGTGGCTAACAGTGAGCATGAAGAAAATAAATGTAAGTATTCTTCAAGTTTTTGTTGACATATCTCACAGTATTAAACAACAGAGCTCATTACAAAATATTTTGTTTGAAAATAACACTGCTTTTATCTTGTATCTTCAATTTCTCAACAGCAGCTATGCAGCAGTGTCCAGTCTGCACAGAATTGTTTCCTCCTGACTTTATTGAGGTTCATGCTTCATCATGTGGAGAAAGGCGTCTATTTAGTTTGAATTTTTGATGTTTTTTCTCTTGTCAACAATTGTCTTACACTTGTTAGCACAGAGCGTGGAAGTGTAACACACTAAAAACATTGTGTTGGTAGTGCAGGAAATGAGAGTCCTGTCAGTGAGGAAGACCAAGCAGCAACTCCTGGACCATCCAGACCTCATGCAGCACTGACTGATAGTAGCTACAGCTCAGGATTAGCAGTGCTGTGGGAAAGTTAAGGAAGGTAAACTGTTGAAACGTTCCAGTAAAAACTGGCATGTCACAAAGTCTGCTCTAGTCTTTTTGTAGTGGAACTCACTGAACGTACAATTAGAAGTATAAACCTGACATTTTTGCTGAACATTTCATGCATCTCTATCCTGTCCTTCTGCTGTCTTTGTGTTGTTGTTTTCAAAGTACCTTCACTACAGCAAACAAAAACAACTTCCAAGCAGCAACCTACACACTGAAAAATGCCATTTTTTTTCCTCATATTTGAAGCCCTTTCTTTCTGAGTGAATGACTAAACCCTGTTGGTGGTGCTGGTGTAGTATCTCATCTGATATGAGTTCTGATAGTTGTTGACCATAGAGTGAACTTTTAACTAACAGGTGGTAGTAAGTACTGAGGAATGTGTTTTCGGCTCCAGAAATCCTATGCTGTGTTGACCTTGGGGTCCACTGTTAACCTATAGCTGACCTTTGACCCTTAGGAATGTGCAGAGTAGGGGGTTTTTGTCTGAGGAGGTGTTGTTCTTGAGTAGGGGTTTGAACCAGATGTTGTAATTCTATCCTTTACCAGAGGGTATAAAATGACCACCAGCCCTTTGTTCAAGTGGGATTTTCATATTGGCTGGGAAACTCTCCACAGGCAGACCATGGTGCCTGTTCAGATGCTGTCCTTTTCAACTAATAAAATTATATTATAAAAGTAACAGTGTCAACGGACGTTTTCTTCAACATCTACACATCCTTGAGGTCTAAGAGAAACTACGACACTGGGAAACATCTTCCTTCCAGATGTTTCCTCCCAAACTTCCCCTGTCACTAATTTGCAGGCTGCAGTAAAATGGCATGCTAGGCTTAGATGATTATGCCAGTGTGTTTTCACCTATATCAGAAAGATAATGAGGTCCAGAGAGACTATTCTACCAGTAAAATGTTATTATTAATAATCACACATTTAGACTCAACACAGTCTTCATAGCTCATTGTTTAAAATCTTTTTTCTTGCTTGAAAGTGAAGCATATTAAACAACTTTGTTTTTATTTTGTGTAGCGGCCAGTAGGGGTCCCCACTCACTCAAGACGTAGGGTAGCATTACTTCCCCCTTGTTTCCGGAAGTGGCCTTTAAATAGCTCCCGCTGCCTTCAGTCAGTCTCCACTAGGGCTGGCGGGAGACAGGTAGGTGTTTTTAGCTCTCCCTCATTTTATGCTTTTTAAGTCTGGTTTTAAATGGCGTTTTAAGGGTTTCAGTGCAGAGATACTCCGGTGGCAGCTTTTATCCCCTGGATCTGTGGTTTTAATCTACACGGTGAGATGGAAGTTTTAATAGTTTTTTAGTACTATTTACAATCGGTTCTGTCTCTTTTAATCCACAGATTTTAGCCTGCTACTGTTTTAGAGTGCTTTAAAGTGTTTTAGGGTTTTAGAATTTCAGTTGGGTTTTGATTAATTCAACTCGATTACTTTAATTTGGTTTGTTCTAACCCTAATTTCTCTGCACCGTGTTTTATTTTATTGATGTCCCCGGGTGTTTAGTTTTTGGTTTAGTGAGTTTAGTTTCCCGCGGTGGCTTGGGAGGAAATTAGCCCGTATTTTTGTTTATTCACTTGGGGTCTTTGTTGTTTGGCGTGTGTGTGTTGATAGCACTTTCTGTTTTGTTTGCGGTGGGGCGATTCCTTCTCAACCATCCTTGTTGGTCTTTTGTTAATGTTAATATCCTTTTTTTTTAGGTTCTGTTTACGCCCAGGGTCTACAAGGTTTTAATTGTATTTTATTCTGTATTTGGCCATTTTGATAATTACCTGGAATAAATCGTATTTAGCTAATAAATTAATTTTAACATTACATTTTGTTTGCTGCTTCATTTTAATATTTTAAATAAATTTTATTACACATTTTAAGTCTGGTCTCTGCCTTGTTTTTACAATACTTACCTGTGTGTCTTATTTTAAGCTGGTGGTTCTTTTATGGGTTTTTAAAACACTTTTTACCAGTTTATTCTTAAGTACCTCGGGTCACATTTGCTTTTTACGGCTGGTTAATGATCAGTGACCCTACCAAGGCCATATCTCAGTGTGCTGATCACTTTCACCATATTCCTGAAATGGAGAGTCCCTTGCTTCTCAGCATGGACATCAGAAAAAGTCCTGCCCAGCAGGACATGGCACTGATGTCCTTTTACCAACGGCCTGATGTGGAATGGACACGACCCCTGAATTACAGACTTGAAGGTCGGTCCAGTTACAAGTTTTAATTGTCACAAAGGATTGAGAGCATTTTCTTCATGGTATAAACCTGACATTGTGTTGCAGGAGACGCTGCTATTGGAGAGGCTGTCATTGGCTTTTTTCTCTCTACATGCATGGAAAAGCTGCAGTCAGGGTTTGTGTCTTGTGTCTGTGGCATCCTCACAAATGTTGACTTTATTTTAGGTGACAGGAAAGATTTTTGAACACCATGTTTCTATGATGTGTTGATGCATCACTGTGCTAACAATGCAGTCTGACAACTATTCCCTCACATTCACACCTAGAGGCAGTGAAGACTCACTAATATTAACCTGCATGTTATTGTGTTGTGGGAGGAAGCCTGTTGTTTATTGTTTGTGTGTTTTTTATGTCTTCAGCAGCACACTCCAGCATTCCAAGGCTTTTTGAAGGAGATCCTGAGCATTTAGTGCCCTCAGCCTCTCACTTTGTTGTGGAAAGTGATGTGTTCCTCATGCAGGGAGAATGTTAGGCCACTCCTTTCTTCATGTGTCTTCAGGACTCAGCCCTGCTGTTGTTCATGTTCTGCTCACTGGAAGTCCTGAAACTGCAGCTGCTACACTGGAGGACTGTCCAGACCTGGACATCAGAGGAACAATCACACTCTATGATCATTTAAACAATAACCTGTTTCCTTCCATGTTCTATTTATTCCACAGTGGGGCACCTTTTTATCCTATATCCAGTGTCCTTGAGGGCTCATAGTGATGTTTATGACTAATCCAAGCCTGGGAGCTGATGAGAATTTTATGAATTACTTTTATGTTAAAAATGAAAATGTGGATTGTAGAGTGACTCAAATGCCAGTCATCTGTGAAGACAGTGGAGCTTATCTGGACCCACCATGTTCCAGCGTTTATTATTTAGTGTTCAGGTCTTTTACAGCTGCACATAGAATCTGGTATTTTCTTTCCTAATTTGCTCTCCTTTGTTTTGAAGCTTGAAGGGCATTCCAGACTCTCTGAAAAAGATAGAAAAAGTGCTGAGGACTTGGCCTCTGCCTGGAACCTCCCTCCTCTAACTGAGGACAACAGAAGACGGCTTTTTGAGAAGCTATTGATCCATGCTGTGAGTTAAAGTCTGGGAAATGTCGCTTTGCAAAAGTTAGAAGTGGTAAAACAGTATTGGTCCTAAAAGCACACTGCTAAGCATTTCAAATAGATGTATTTTGATATCATTTATTCCCAAGGGAAAGAAAACTTTCACTTCTAAAAATGTCATTTCTTCTCTGCCAAATTCTTTTGTGGAAAACATGAAAGATGGAGGGTTGGTTGCAGTACTACAGATGCAGGGAGTTTTTTCAGTGAGCAGATGTACAGAATCATTTTTACTTTAGTTACCAGTGGATAGAAACATTTTATCTGAAGAAAATACATTCCTCAAAATAGCACTTTTAAAAATATCTTCCTCTTTGAGTTTGCTTTAGGACAAAGAATGTGATGTTTTCCATTCTTTCTCTGATTACCATCACCAGTAATTGTCGTCACAAGACAAATGAAGCAGCTGCAGTGAGGCCTTAAAGAAACTCCAACATGGACAGAGCTGACTCAACCACCGACACAGTAGCCTTGATTTTTCCAAAAGAGGGAGCAGGAATATCAGCCCAGAGGTGAAAGTGAATTACTATGAGCTTGTATTTTTCTCAGTCTGCCTTTCTCCATCACTATTATATATTTGCTATATTCATTATGTGCCCTCACCTGCTTGGCATCTATTACTGAACATTTGCAATATTTTTCCTATGATTTCTGTCTTCTACAAAATATCACATAAACCAGAATCATCAGGTTTGAAATTCAATAAGACTGAAAAACTGATCGGCAATATAAGGATGCTATAAGTGGAAAAATGATTTGAGTTTTTTTTTTTTGTTTTTTTTTTTTAATCAAACCGGTACTTCTTCAGCACATTACATGATGATGATGATGACGTTCTATCTTGGGGAGTTGGTTGCTAACGGTAGCTTTACAGGGTGCACATCCTTATTTCATATTGTTTGGCTGTTAAACTGTGAAAGCGACTCAGCTGTTCTATAAATAACTTTTCTCCAGGGTTAAACTAGTCTTTATTTAGTGGACACTGGAAGTGCTGTAGGTGCTCATTTATTTGGGTGATTATTAAAGCTGGATTGTTTTGATCATTTCATTTGTTGTATCCATTTATTTGATCCATTTGAATCCACTCCATCTGAACTGACCAATGTGGTGAAACTCTGGACTGGATGGGAGATTGTACCAAGAACTCTCTGTAGAGGTAGTGAAGGGCAGATACCCCACAGCCTCCACCTGCTATGAGACCTTACACATCCCAGGACATTACAAGGACTAGCTGTCTTTTCACACTGACATCCTGGCCTCTATTTGCACTTCCCACACAGGATTTGTTAGATGTAGTTCTCTAGTTAGTTTTACTTGACTGACAAAACTAAGTGCACTGTTGGATTCCCTTCCCTTCCTGTTCTTCCAAGTCACCTGACAAGTTATCTGGCTCAAGTATGCGAGTTTCTGGCAGACATTTTATCTATCTATCTATCTATCTATCTATCTATCTATCTATCTATCTATCTATCTATCTATCTATCTATCTATCTATCTATCTATCTATCTATCTATCTATCTATCTATCTATCTATCTATCTATCTATCTATCTATCTATCTATCTATCTATCTATCTATCTATCTATCTATCTATCTATCTATCTATCTATCTATCTATCTATCTATCTAAGGACAATAATGAAGAATCTCTAATATTGAACAAGTAGATCAAATAATCTCAGATTATGGGTGAGTTGAAATATAAAAACATGAAGTGTTTGATGAAAAGTCCAACCTTTGAAAGCTGACATGTTGTTTAGTGTCATTTCTTTGTAAATTAGCTACATCCAGTCATTAGCATGACATTGCCATCATGGAACCATGACCACATATATGGGTCTGGAGATAGTGGCATTTTTCTAATGGCACATTTTCATGCTTTGACAGAAACAGTGGTGGAAAAAAGTTTTCAGACGCCCTGAAAATTTTACACTGTCTCAAATATTATCATTAAATATTTGTTGAAAAGTCTTTTTTATGTTTCTAAAGGTATGGCTGTATTAGACACAAATACAAATAATTTATTTTTTTTATTGTTTGCAAGAAAAACAAAGTTTTACCAAAATGATCCAATACTCAAAAGTTCTTATTTTTATGGAACCAATCAATTTGAAGTTTTTAATGTCTTTTTTTTTTTAAGGATGTGTTTAGTATTATAACTGTACTTAAATAAATTACACTTGAAGACCTCAGAGTGATTCTCAATGCAGTATTTCACTATGGGATGTCCAAAAACTTTTTTGCACCGCTGTATTTACCAGCAATCTGATCTGCTGATGTTAGCAAGACAAACAAGTGAAGATTTCAGGCTTTTATCTTGAATTGTTCTTGAGATATTGATATTCAAACAGCCTCAAATTTATACGTGAGAAAAAAAACTAGTGAAACTGAGTCTACAGTCCATTGAAAAAACTCTAAGAAAGTATCTGACATACTGAGCTAATATTTCACAGATACTATTATCTCTACATGGGGCAGACATATTAAGTTCCAGTAAGTTGTAAAGGTGTTCTGGGGATGTGAGCATTCTTTGTCTCCCAGCTGCTCCTGTCTCAAAGTGCACAGTTGCAATGTACTGATTCCTGTTTTCTTTTTCTGAGCTGATAAGATGGTGTAGCTGTGCATTTCAAATAGCTGGACAAACTTCTACTTGGTTGGATGAAGCCTTTAAAAACACAAGTTCTTGTGTGTGAGTGAACTCTAAGAAGTCCAGATCCAGAGGCAGGCGTCTGAATGAAGGAAGTGGTGTTGTCAGATCATGTAGAAATCTGTTTCCTGCTTCGTTGCCCTGACAACAGTGATGTCACGGCCCTACCTGTTCCTCAAATTAGTTCTGCTTTTACCGTCTTCATGTCGCAGCTTCTTTTCTCCGTCTGAATGTGAGTAAAACACTTTAAACTGTTTTTTATCTTTTATATATCTATAGAACATAAAACTGATTGAATCATTCATCGTATTTTAACTCAAAAACAATGTTGTTTTGGCACAATTAAAACATTAAATCGTTTTTTCCCCTAAAGCCAAATCTTCAGACATGTTGTTCCCAACCAGCAGCAGTTATCAAACTGATGCTGAAATCAATGTGTTTTATCAGTAAATATCATTTGTATTTGTCAGGCAGTTCTAAACATGAGTTGTTCTTATCAGCAGAACTTCAGTACAACAGTTGTAGGATGGAAATGCTTTGAACGTGATTTTTCAACAACACACGTAGAACTAGAACATTGTGTGGACCATATGTTTGTGGTAGAACAGAAGTGGAACAAGGATCTCCATTCACACTCATGACTTCCATCAGTGATCAAAGCCAGTGCAGCATAAAGACGACATGGATCTACAAGAGCTGAATACAGACACTAGCAGCTTTTAGGATTCATGCTCTTTATTTGGGACATTTCTGACATTTTTCACTCTAGAATTCCAATATCTGGATATTGTGAAGAATTAAGGGTCTACTTATGATCTTCAAATGAAAAGATGAACTCCATCAGATCATATTTAGTCCTAAAAGGTAATTATTCTTCCTCAGATATATAATAGTAAAGTAATATTCATCCCATGAGGAGCAGCTGGACCAGAGATAGTCCCTGATTTCCTTTCTCTGTCTGGGATCTGCATTTTGTGTCTTAATTTGTCTAAATTTTATAGTTTTTCTGTCTTGATTTCTCGCATTTTTGCCCCTTTGTGTCATAATTTATCTCATTTTTATCATTTTGTCTCTTAATTTGTCTAATTTTGTCATTTTGTGTCTTAATTTGTCTCATTGTTGTCATTTTGTGTCTTAATTTGTCTCATTTTAGTCATTTTGTGTCTTAATTTGTCTCATTGTCATTTTATGTTTTAATTTGTCTCATTTTTTTCATTTTGTGTCTTAATTTGTCTCATTTTTTTGTCTTTTTGTCACTCTATTTTTCTCATTTTTGTCATTTTGTCTCTTAATTTGTCTCATTGTTGTCATTTCATGTCTTAATTTATCATTTTTACCATTTTGTTTCTTAATTTGTCTCATTTTGTCATTTTGTGTCTTAATTTGTCTCATTTTTACCATTCTATCTCTCCTTTGTGTCATTTCATGTCCTAATTCTTTCAATTTCTGTAATTTTGAGTCCATTTTGTGTTGCCTTTGTCCCGTTCATGTTGTTTTGTGTCTGAATTTGTCTAAGTTTTGGAATTTTGTATCACAATTTGTCTCATTTTTCTTGTTTAGGGTCTGAGTTTGTGTCGTTTTTGAAATTTTTTTTTTTTTTACCATTTTTGTAGTTTTGAGTATCGTTTTTGTTATTTTGTGATGGATTTGGCCTTAATGATAAACCAAGAAGGCAGCCAAGTCAACTCCTTGTTTGTGAGGTCTTAACTTTTATTGTCTTGTTGGATTGACTGCAGTCCTGCTGCTACACAACAACCTCCACCACACCAACAACACAACTGTTCATTAACTGCTGATGTATTCTTTGACTTTATCAGGGAGCCACGATGACATCAGAGGACCTCAAAAACATCCTGGATGATCTGAGTGATGCTGAGCTGCGTACATTCCAGTGGCACCTGAAGCAGCCCAACAATGTTCAAGGCCTCCCAGCCATCACAAAGAGCCGACTACAGACACTAGACAGGTGTAAAACTGTGGATGTGATGGTGGAGACTTATGGACTTCAGAGAGCTGTGCAGGTGACCAGGGTGGTTTTAGAGAAGATCTCCAGGAATGATCTGCTGCAGAGGTTTCCTGCCAGCAGCTCAGGACCAGAAGGTCAGTCACAAGACAAGAACAACATGATATCATTACAGTCAGAAAGATGCATGATGGTGCTGCTACAGTTTGATAGAGTTCAGGTTCTGTCAGTTTTTCCTGAGTCCACATGTAAGGTCAGTTCCTCTGTAAAATCTACTGATCAACCTACTGACTGAATGCTTCCCCCTGCTGTTTAAACCTTGATAGAACACCAAAATTAGTTCTGTATGAGCTGACCTTCTGTGGAAGCAAAGCATGTCCCACCTGTCCTCACCAAATTATGAGCCGATCAGACAGTTTCTGAAGATTCTTCATTCATGCTGTTTAGCTGGGAGTGGTCCTGCAGTTTACAACCAGAGGGAAGCTGACCAATCAGCTCTCAGTAAGGGCAGAACAATGTTGTTGAAGCAGCTGCATTCCAAATCACAAACCTTTAAATCTGAATACATGCAACAGTTGACCTCACAAAGTATTCACTGTGTCCTGCAGTGTGCATCCAATTAGAACATAGTACTTCATAATATGGTGCCTTAAACTCTGACTATCCCAGTCTGTAGTAATGTGGTGTCATCTGACTGTGAGCTCTCAGCAGCTCAAACTTATTTCTATTTCCATGACACACTGTTAAGTGCTATGACTGTTCATAGAATGTGGGTCAGAACGGCCAGAAAAACATGTTAGTTTGCATTCTACAAAATCAGTTTGAATGTGGTCAGACATCTGGGTATTTCTGACATACTACATTTACATAATATGTACTGGGATGTACTACATCTTTTTCTGTGTGTACCATCTGGCATGTTAGTATGTAGTACTATGTAACATTACGTTCTACTTTTAAACCATCAACAACCTCCCAGTGACCTACCACACTGGAAATGTCAAGTCTTCAGAGGGTTTGGATGGAGCAATAAGGCAGCCATGTTGGCTGACTATTTTAAGGGGACACTGTTGCTGCATCCTGGGCTTAGCTCCACCCTGGATGACTGTGGCTGCTTTAAAAAGACAGCCCTTCTTCCCTCTATAGCAGAATAATAATGAGGTGAAGCCAGAACACTCTGTTCTTCAGAATGGTCTGGATATGCCAGACTAATGTCAGAGTAACATCAGGTTTTACTTTGAAGGAGCAGTTTGGTGTCAGAAAACCAGAGTTAATCAACACCATAAACTCATCAATAAATGTCAACATAAAGTCCCTTCTAAGTCTGTTGTAGCTGAAATAAATGAAAGCAGTGAGCAGTGGAGAATATAACATGTGATCTCTGTCTGTCTGTCAGTTCATGTCAGTGATGTTGGGGAGACTTCAGAGAAGAGAGAACCTTCCTCCTCTCAGACTCAGCCTCCTCTTCCTCAGACTGAAGGTAAAACTGATGGATTCTTTGGTCTGTAAAGAAAGATGGCAGCAGTTCCTCATGCCTGAAATGGAAGCTGAGTTTCAGCAGGTTGTTTTGTACAACACAGAACAGTGGTTGACTATGGAGTTGCATGAGGCAGCAGGTTGTAGTGTAGCTGTAGCATAATGGTCAGTTTTGTGTCTGGTGATCCTCAAATCTAATTTTCTAAACTGGTGTCTATTTTAAGCTGGTTTCTGAGAGCCTTTTGATGGTGAAGAAAACTGTACTCACTGACACCTTGAATGTCTTCAGTTTCTCTGGAGGTGTTACGGCTGTGGCCGTATTTTGTAATATTGTGTTGGTAGTTTGGATCTGTTTTGTTGTCTGGGAGTGGGTGTTCTGTCTCTGTGTGGATCTTTGTCTTGTCCTTGTTTTCTGTGAGTTGTCTGTTCGTCTTGTTAGGTTGTAGTGGGTGTTCTGTGTCTGTGTGTAGATCTTTGTGTGCAGGAGCTGTAATTGGTGGCCAGGCGGACCCAGTTGCTGATTGGCTGTTCCTCATTTTAAAATCTCAGTGGAGTGGAGCCTCTCTGACAGCAGCACCCTTATTTTTTCCCCAGACTCCAACCTATTGTGCTTGATACCTGTGTTTACTTGTCAGATTAAGATAGTGTGGTTTTTGTTTGTTAGACTTAGGTTTCATTTTGTAGTAGTTGTAGGTCTGTTGGATAGGTTTTTTTTGTTTGAGCGCTTGAATGTCTCTTTAGTTTGTATCCAGTTTTTGTTTATTGTTTGAATGACTAGCCCATATAGTGGCCTACTTTATTTGTAAATATTGTAAATAAACCTTTTGTATTTTTCTGAGAACCTGTTAATCATTGTTTTTGGGGACTAGGAAAATATTTAAAAAAAAAAAAAAAAATAAATAAATAAAAAAACATTATGCTACCCACCTTCCCCTTAGACGGGTGCGTAACAAGAGGAAAGACCTACATTTTAAGTGTAATGATGGTCTGTCTCTCTTCTATTGTTAATTACCTTTTCCTCTCCATTTTTATAGCAACACGCTATTTTCTGCAGTACAATACTGTTCATATAATGCTCTGGAGGGTTCCACAGTGTGTTCCAACACTACTTTATGCAGACAGAGGGGGTTGGAAGGAATCTAGAAAAGTTGGGACACCTGTAGGATTTGGTAACACCAACTTTCAAGGCTTGATCAACCTCCAATTGCTGCAGAACAGCTTTAAGTTGTTAAACCATTTCTGTTGCCTGAAAAAGGCCTTTTTGTATAATTCTGAAATGTACATTATTTTTCAGTTTTGGATAACCTTACCTTTTTTTTTTATCCTTTGGCAGTTCACCACTTGCCTTTGTACCATTTCAAGCTATTCATTGGACTTGAACTACTTGAATTTCAATGAAAAACTGGAAGAATTGGGACGTTCTAAAAGTTTTGACCAGTAGTGCATTTTGATAAGGGCCCTGGTGAGCCCAGAACAGAGCTGCTGGTCCAGCTCTCTGTTTTTAGGTTCTATTGACTAAAGGGTCTTCTCCAAATAGGAACTCTAAGAACACCTTAAATTTAACTTGAGGTAAACCACCTACCTTCTGACTGCCTCCATAGTTAACCATCTGGGTAGCCCTTTAGCTGAGTTGCCCTTTCAGTCAGTTTTTCAGTCACTTTCCTCCAAATGATCAGGGTAAGTTGCTGCATTATGTGAAGAGTTTAGAATGAAACCCCCAGAAATAAGTATAGGAAAATCTCACAAATGCAATAGCCCAACTTTATATTAGCATCAGATGTTATCGGTGGCTAACTAAAAGTCCAACCTCTTTGTAGTTGCTTAGTTGCTTGTGTTTTTCCAACAACAACAGAGGTTTCTGTAGACACACACCTCACACTGTTCCTTTCATGTTTGACACAGATGAGACTGTTCCGGTACCAGAACCACGTCCCATCAGATATTACCAACAGAAGCTTCAGTCAAACTTCCAGGACACATTTAAGGTTACAACAGAGGGGTGGGCAGCAGATGAGGAGCTTCTGGTTGATATCTACACAGAGGTGTACATCACAGCTGGCCGGGACGTGCACGTCAACACACAGCATGAGGTCCTACAGATTGACAAGGTGTGGAAGCCATCAGACACAGAGACACAGATCCAACCCAGAGACATTTTCAACCATCCTTCTGGAAAAGACATACCCATCAGAACAGTGCTGACCAATGGGATTGCAGGGATTGGAAAAACATTCCTTGTGCGTAAGTTTGTGTTGGACTGGGCCGAAGAAAGAACCAATCAAGACGTGCATCTTATTTTCCCGTTCACTTTCCGTGCCCTGAATTCACTGCAGGGACAAGAGTTTGGTTTGGCAGAGCTCATTCATGACTGTATCCCAGAAACTAAAGACGTCACAGTGGAGGCTCTGAATTACATCTTTACAGCTCTGCAGTCATCAGGAACCAGCAGCTACAAGAAGAGCAGATTCAAACTGCTGTTTGTGTTTGATGGACTGGACGAGAGTCGCCTTCATCTGGACTTTGATGTAAACAACATTCGCTCCGTGGACGTAACAAAGTCAACGAAAATAGAAGTCCTGCTGAGCGGACTTATCAGTGGAAGACTGTTGCGCTCAGCTCGCCTCTGGATAACCACACGACCTGCAGCAGCCAATCAGATCCCTCAGAACCTCGTCAACACTACAACAGAGGTCAGAGGGTTCACCGACCCACAGAAGGAGGAGTACTTCAGGAAGAGATTCAGAGACAAGAAGCAGGCCAGGAGCATCATCTCCCACATGAAGAAGTCACGAAGCCTCCACATCATGTGCCACATCCCAGTGTTCTGCTGGATCACTGCTACAGTTCTGGAGGAGCTGCTGGAAACCAGAGAGGGAGGAGATCTGCCCAGAACCCTGACTGAGATGTACGCAGAGTTTCTAAGATTTCAGATTGATCATACAAAAGAAAAGTACGGTCTAGAGAAGTGCATTCAGTACATTAAGTCATTAGCTAAACTGGCTTTTGAACAGCTGCAAAAGGGCAACCTGATCTTCTATGAGAAAGATCTGAGAGAAAGCAGCATCGATGTGAGTGAAGCCTCAGTGTACTCAGGAGTGTTCACAGAGATCTTCAAAGAAGAGCGAAGACGGAAACAGAAAGACAAGATGTTCAGCTTCGTCCATCTGAGTGTTCAGGAGTTTCTGGCTGCTCTTCATGTCCATCTGACCTTCATCAACTCTGGAATCAACCTGCTGGAAGAAGAACAACAAACAACATCCTGTTGGTCTGAAATGTTCCAAAGTTATTCAACAGGTTTCTACCAGACAGCTGTGGACGAGGCCCTACAGAGTCCAAACGGACACCTGGACTTGTTCCTGCGCTTCCTCCTGGGTCTGTCACTGCCGACCAATCAGAAAATCCTACGAGGCCTGCTGACACAGACAGGAAGTAGCTCACAGACCAATCAGAAAACAGTGGAGTACATCAAGGAGAAGATCAGTGAGAATGTGTCTGTAGAGAGAAGCATCAATCTGTTCCACTGTCTGAATGAACTGAACGATGTTTCTCTAGAGGATGAGATCCAACAGTCCCTGAGATCAGGACGTCTGTCCACAGATGAACTGTCTCCTGCTCAGTGGTCAGCTCTGGGTTTCATCTTAATGTCATCAGGAGAACATCTGGACGTGTTTGACCTGAAGAAATACTCTCCTTCAGAGGAGGTTCTTCTGAGGCTGCTGCCAGTGGTCAAAGTCTCCAAGAAAGTTGTGTAAGTAGTTGGAGACTGAAGATACTTTTTCATTTTGCTGCAGTTTCATCAGTATAATCTGCTTTTTGTCTCTTCAGACTTAATAACTGTAATCTGTCAGAGAGAAGCTGTGGAGCTCTGTCCTCAGTCCTCAGCTCCCAGTCCTCCAGTGTGACAGAGCTGGACCTGAGTAACAACAACCTGCAGGATTCAGGAGTGGAGAGTCTTTCTGCTGGACTGGAGAGTCCACACTGTAAAGTGGAAGCTCTCAGGTCAGGACTCACACTTTGAAACTGATGTGATTTCTATCAGTGGATAAACAGCTAACCTGAGTAGAATCATTTCTGCTGATGGGATTCATCAAATGAGCTTTTACTGAATTTATGCAGGACTTTGTCAGGGTTTATTTTTGACATGATTAAATCCCACTAATCATTGTTGAGATTGTTGATTTGCTTGAGACGCATGAAATGTGCAGCAAAATGTAGCTGAAAGACAAAGAAGAAAAGCGAGTGAGAAACATCCAGCCAAGTGTTGTCCGTCAGGTTTGTGTTGTTTTGTGTGTGCAGGCTGTCAGGCTGTCTGGTCACAGAGGAAGGCTGTGCTTCTCTGGCCTCAGCTCTGAGCTTCAAGACCTCAAATCTGAGAGAGCTGGACCTGAGCTACAACCATCCAGGAGACTCAGGAGAGAAGATGCTGAGAGCTAAAGTGGAGGATCCAGACTGTAGACTGGAAACTCTCAGGTACAGACAGACAGACACTCTCAGGTACAGACAGACAGACACTCTCAGGTACAGACAGACAGACACTCTCAGGTACAGACAGACAGACACTCTCAGGTACAGACAGACAGACACTCTCAGGTACAGACAGACAGACACTCTCAGGAAACAGCCTCGCTCACAACAAAGATTAAAAGCAGAAGAACACTGTTAGTTCAGCTATGCACCATGACTGAATGGAAGAGGAAGCTGTTAGCCTAGCTTAGCTGAAAGACAGGAAGCAGGGTAAATTGTTAGCCTAGCTTAGCTCAAAGACAGGAAGCAGGGTAAACTGTTAGCCTAGCTTAGCTCAAAGACAGGAAGCAGGGTAAACTGTTAGCCTAGCTTAGCTCAAAGACAGGAAGCAGGGTAAACTGTTAGCCTAGCTTAGCTCAAAGACAGGAAGCAGGGTAAACTGTTACCCTAGCTTAGCTCAAAGACAGGAAGCAGGGTAAACTGTTAGCCTAGCTCCATGAAAAGAGGAAGCATCAATGAGTAAAGCTGAATAATGAGTGTAAACTGAGCTGGAACGTGACGAGCACAGGACGGGACTTTAGAGATGCTGCATTCGGGTGTCTGTGTCTCCATGTTGGACTGGTCCTTTATCAGTGGAACAGTGTGAGAGCCATGTAACGTCCATGTGTGCTGCTGAAAGAGTCGCTGCTGCTCTGACCGTCCTCCTCCTTTCAGGGTGACGCCTGCTGGAGTCCGATGGTTGACACCAGGTCTGAGGAAGTGTAAGTGTGTTTTAATGGATTGATGGAAACAAAGCAGCACATTCAAGCATCTTCAAAGTGTCACATCTCTGAGGTCATCATCAAAGCTTTAATACTGATCACATGATCCATCAATAACTGCAGCTGTGTTGTGTTTGTTCTCTCCATCAGATTCCTGTCAACTCACAGTCGACACAAACACAGTAAACAGAAACCTCAAACTCTCTGACAACAACAGGAAGGTGACATATGTGGTGGAGGATCAGTCGTATCCTGATCATCCAGACAGGTTTGACCTCCCCTGGCATCAGCTGCTGTGTGGAACTGGTCTGACTGGTCGCTGTTACTGGGAGGTGGAGTGGAGAGGAGT
The DNA here is from genome assembly GCF_022539595.1 of Amphiprion ocellaris. Taxonomy (NCBI): domain Eukaryota; kingdom Metazoa; phylum Chordata; class Actinopteri; family Pomacentridae; genus Amphiprion; species Amphiprion ocellaris. The sequence continues at coordinate 16,193,507 of NC_072789.1, read as the reverse complement.
GGTTCGTATATCAGTGAGTTCCAGAGGAATTGGAAGAAAAGGAGACAGAGATGACTGTGTGTTTGGATTTAATAATGTGTCCTGGAGTCTGTTCTGCTCTGATCATGGTGGTTACTATGTCTGGCACAACAACAGTCAAACATCCATCAGTTCCTCCTCAGTCTCTCACAGAGTTTCAGTTTATGTGGATGTTCCTGCTGGAACTCTGTCCTTCTACAGAGTCTCCTCTGACTCTCTGATCCACCTCCACACCTTCAACACCACATTCACTCAACCTCTCTATCCTGGATTTGGATTTGGTGTTAGGTTTCGTTCCTCAGTGTTTCTGTGCTGAGTTGAGTCTCCAGAGTCTCCTCCTGGTAGAGAAACAGTGTTGAACAGATTGTTGAGTCTCTCCATGACTCTGTCCCTCAGAAACATGTTTTCACATTCATGGATTAAATGTGTTTCTTTGTGAAATCCCTGTAAATGTTTCCTAGTGAAGTTTTGACCAGTAGTGCATATTGATAAGGGCCCTGGTGAGCCCAGAACAGGGCTGCTGGTCCAGCTCTCTGTTTTTAGGTTCTATTGACTAAAGGGTCTTCTCCAAATAGGAACTCAAAGAACACCTTAAATTGAACTTGAGGTAAACCACCTACCTTCTGACTGCCTCCACAGTTAACCATCTGGGTAGCCCTTTAGCTGAGTTGCCCTTTCAGTCAGGTTTTCAGTCACTTTCCTCCAAATGATCAGGGTAAGTTGCTGCATTATGTGAAGAGTTTAGAATAAAACCCCCAGAAATAAGTATAGGAAAATCTCACAAATGCTATAGCCCAACTTTATATTAGTGTCAGATGTTATCGGTGGCTAACTAAAAGTCCAACCTCTTTGTAGCTGCTCAGTTGCTTGTGTTTTTCCAACAACAACAGAGGTTTCTGTAGACACACACCTCACACTGTTCCCTTCATGTTTGACACAGATGAGACTGTTCCGGTACCAGAACCACGTCCCATCAGATATTACCAACAGAAGCTTCAGTCAAACTTCCAGGACACGTTTAAGGTTACAACAGAGGGGTGGGCAGTAGATGAGCAGCTTCTGGTTGATATCTACACAGAGCTGTACATCACAGCTGGCCGGGACGTGCACATCAACACACAGCATGAGGTCCTACAGATTGACAAGGTGTGGAAGCCATCAGACACAGAGACACAGATCCAACCCAGAGACATTTTCAACCATCCTTCTGGAAAAGACATACCCATCAGAACAGTGCTGACCAATGGGATTGCAGGGATTGGAAAAACATTCCTCGTGCGTAAGTTTGTGTTGGACTGGGCCGAAGAAAGAACCAATCAAGACGTGCATCTTATTTTCCCGTTCACTTTCCGTGCCCTGAATTCACTGCAGGGACAAGAGTTTGGTTTGGCAGAGCTCATTCATTTCTGTATCCCAGAAACTAAAGACGTCACAGTGGAGACTCTGAATTACATCTTTACAGCTCTGCAGTCATCAGGAACCAGCAGCTACAAGAAGAGCAGATTCAAACTGCTGTTTGTGTTTGATGGACTGGATGAGAGTCGCCTTCATCTGGACTTTGATGTCAACAACATTCGCTCCCTGGATGTAACAAAGTCAACGAAAATAGAAGTCCTGCTGAGCGGACTTATCAGTGGAAGACTGTTGCGCTCAGCTCGCCTCTGGATAACCACACGACCTGCAGCAGCCAATCAGATCCCTCAGAACCTCGTCAACACTACAACAGAGGTCAGAGGGTTCACCGACCCACAGAAGGAGCAGTACTTCAGGAAGAGATTCAGAGACAAGAAGGAGGCCAGGAGCATCATCTCCCACATGAAGACGTCACGAAGCCTCCACATCATGTGCCACATCCCAGTGTTCTGCTGGATCACTGCTACAGTTCTGGAGGAGCTGCTGGAAACCAGAGAGGGAGGAGATCTGCCCAGAACACTGACTGAGATGTACGCAGAGTTTCTAAGATTTCAGATTGATCATACAAAAGAAAAGTATGGTCTAGAGAAGTGCATTCAGTACATTAAGTCATTAGCTAAACTGGCTTTTGAACAGCTGCAAAAGGGCAACTTGATCTTCTATGAGAAAGATCTGAGAGAAAGCAGCATCGATGTGAGTGAAGCCTCAGTGTACTCAGGAGTGTTCACAGAGATCTTCAAAGAAGAGCGAAGACGGAAACAGAAAGACAAGATGTTCAGCTTCGTCCATCTGAGTGTTCAGGAGTTTCTGGCTGCTCTTCATGTCCATCTGACCTTCATCAACTCTGGAATCAACCTGCTGGAAGAAGAACAACAAACAACATCCTGTTGGTCTGAAATGTTCCAAAGTTATTCAACAGGTTTCTACCAGACAGCTGTGGACGAGGCCTTACAGAGTCCAAACGGACACCTGGACTTGTTCCTGCGCTTCCTCCTGGGTCTGTCACTGCCGACCAATCAGAATCTCCTACGAGGCCTGCTGACACAGACAGGAAGTAGCTCACAGACCAATCAGAAAACAGTGGAGTACATCAAGGAGAAGATCAATGAGAATGTGTCTGTAGAGAGAAGCATCAATCTGTTCCACTGTCTGAATGAACTGAACGATGTTTCTCTAGAGGAGGAGATCCAACAGTACCTGAGATCAGGACGTCTGTCCACAGATGAACTGTCTCCTGCTCAGTGGTCAGCTCTGGGCTTCATCTTACTGTCATCAGGAGAACATCTGGATGTGTTTGACCTGAAGAAATACTCTCCTTCAGAGGAGGTTCTTCTGAGGCTGCTGCCAGTGGTCAAAGCCTCCAAGAAAGTTGTGTAAGTAGTTGGAGACTGAAGATACTTTTTCATTTTGCTGCAGTTTCATCTGTATAATCTGCTTTTTGTCTCTTCAGACTTAATAACTGTAATCTGTCAGAGAGAAGCTGTGGAGCTCTGTCCTCAGTCCTCAGCTCCCAGTCCTCCAGTGTGACAGAGCTGGACCTGACTAACAACAACCTGCAGGATTCAGGAGTGGAGAGTCTTTCTGCTGGACTGGAGAGTCCACACTGTAAACTGGAAGCTCTCAGGTCAGGACTCACACTTTGAAACTGATGTGATTTCTATCACTGGATAAACATCTAACCTGAGTAGAATCATTTCTGCTGATGGGATTCATCAAATGAGCTTTTACTGAATTTGTGCAGGACTTTGTCAGGGTTTATTTTTGACATGATTAAATCCCACTAATCATTGTTGAGATTCTTGATTTGCTTGAGACGCATGAAATGTGCAGCAAAATGTAGTTGAAAGACAAAGAAGACAAGAAAGAGTGAGAAATATCCAGCCAAGTAGTGTCCGTCAGGTTTGTGTTGTTTTGTGTGCAGGCTGTCAGGCTGTCTGGTCACAGAAGAAGGCTGTGCTTCTCTGGCCTCAGCTCTGAGCTTCAAGCCCTCAAAATTGAGAGAGCTGGACCTGAGCTACAACCATCCAGGAGACTCAGGAGAGAAGATGCTGAGAGCTAAAGTGGAGGATCCAGACTGTAGACTGGAAACTCTCAGGTACAGACAGACAGACAGACACTCTCAGGTACAGACAGACAGACACTCTCAGGTACAGACAGACAGACACTCTCAGGAAACTATCAGCCTCGCTCACAACAAAGATTAAAAGCAGAAGAACACTGTTAGTTCAGCTATGCACCGTGACTGAATGGAAGAGGAAGCTGTTAGCTTAGCTTAGCTGAAAGACAGGAAGCAGGGTAAACTGTTAGCCTAGCTTAGCACAAGACAGGAAGCAGGGTAAACTGTTAGCCTAGCTTAGCTCAAAGACAGGAAGCAGGGTAAACTGTTAGCCTAGCTTAGCTCAAAGACAGGAAGCAGGGTAAACTGTTAGCCTAGCTTAGCTCAAAGACAGGAAGCAGGGTAAACTGTTAGCCTAGCTCCATGAAAAGAGGAAGCATAAATGAGTAAAGCTGAATAATGAGTGTAAACTGAGCTGGAACGTGACGAGCACAGGACAGGACTTTAGAGATGCTGCATTCAGGTGTCTGTGTCTCCATGTTGGACTGGTCCTTTATCAGTGGAACAGTGTGAGAGCCATGTAACGTCCATGTGTGCTGCTGAAAGAGTCGTTGCTGCTCTGACCGTCCTCCTCCTTTCAGGGTGACGCCTGCTGGAGTCCGATGGTTGACACCAGGTCTGAGGAAGTGTAAGTGTGTTTTAATGGATTGATGGAAACAAAGCAGCACATTCAAGCATCTTCAAAGTGTCACATCTCTGAGGTCATCATCAAAGGTTTAATACTGATCACATGATCCATCAATAACTGCAGCTGTGTTGTGTTTGTTCTCTCCATCAGATTCCTGTCAACTCACAGTCGACACAAACACAGTAAACACAAAACTCAAACTGTCTGACAACAACAGGAAGGTGACATATGTGGTGGAGGATCAGTCGTATCCTGATCATCCAGACAGGTTTGACCTCCCCTGGCATCAGCTGCTGTGTGGAACTGGTCTGACTGGTCGCTGTTACTGGGAGGTGGAGTGGAGAGGAGTGGTTCGTATATCAGTGAGTTCCAGAGGAATTGGAAGAAAAGGAGACAGAGATGACTGTGTGTTTGGATTTAATAATGTGTCCTGGAGTCTGTTCTGCTCTGATCATGGTGGTTACTATGTCTGGCACAACAACAGTCAAACATCCATCAGTTCCTCCTCAGTTTCTCACAGAGTTTCAGTTTATGTGGACGTTCCTGCTGGAACTCTGTCCTTCTACAGAGTCTCCTCTGACTCTCTGATCCACCTCCACACCTTCAACACCACATTCACTCAACCTCTCTATCCTGGATTTGGATTTGGTGTTAGGTTTCGTTCCTCAGTGTTTCTGTGCTGAGTTGAGTCTCCAGAGTCTCCTCCTGGTAGAGAAACAGTGTTGAACAGATAGTTGAGTCTCTCCATGACTCTGTCCCTCAGAAACATCTTTTCACATTCATGGATTAAATGTGTTTCTTTGTGAAATCCCTGTAAATGTTTCCTAGTGAAGCCCTGCGACAGACTGGCGACCTGTCTAGGGTGTCCCCTGCCTTCGCCCGAGTCAGCTGGGATAGGCTCCAGCACCCCCCGCGACCCTAGTGAGGAATAAGCGGTGTATAGATAATGGATGGATGGATGTTTCCTAGTGATGAAATGAGAACTTCCTTCATCTTGTGTGTGATGGAGAAGAATAAAGGACTGTGGCTAAAAATCCTGACTGAGTTCTTCATTACAAACATACATTATATCAGCTGTTTATTATTCATCTGCTTTATTCTACTCAACATGGAACAGGGTTCTTAAAAAGCATTATTATCTAATTATCTAAAATAAGGTAATTTAAAATAAATTAACTTCACAGGGGTTAATCAATATATAATATAGCATTGGATTTATGTCTGATTATGTTCATTTACATTTTCTTTATTTTGTTTATTATTTTGATGTTTATTTATTTGGTGTCTTGAATCTTCTTTCATAGATTATTTGAATTATTTGATTATTGGTTTGCGTTTCCTCTCTGCAATTCTCAGTGTCCCAGATATTAGTTCCGGTTTCATGTTGTTTCAGGTACAACCTTTTTAATCACGACACCGAGAGTGAGCGCGTGGGTTCAGGGTTGTTGTGCCAAGCTGAAATAAATGCCGACAGAAAAACTGTCCTGCCGTTGTGGTAATATACTAGCACAGAAGACAGCAAAATATAAGAACAGCCATCTATAAGAACATTACAAAACTGTAAGCCACCTGACCCACAGCCCTGAAGAGGTGAGCAACAACTTTTAAGGCTTACAATAACATGAGAATCTTAGACAGTCTTAAGGCACTTCTATTTTACAATTTTCTTAAGGAGTAAAAGAAAAGTTTCAAATCATTTCTTTAAGCAATAAAATTCAGAGAAACCTTTAAAAAATCTACATTTGTGTCTATAAAATTTACCAATTATCGATATATTCTTACACATAAATTCCAAATCTTAATAGAATTGTATTCAAAGACAGCTTTAACATTCTTTGTTAGCAACCATTCATGCATTCTGTCCCAAAACCTCCTCACAATAGTTCAGGTGGAGAAAAGATGTTCTGGAGTTTCAGTATCTTCTGGACTAAATGTGCATGTGTTATTATCCAGATTAAATCTCATTCTGAAACATTCTCTACATGAATAAACATCATAAATAGTTTAGAAATGAACTTCTTTCATTTTAGATAATAAAGGAAAAGACAAATATCTGGTTCTGACTTTGATAATGTCAGTCTTTGAAAATGTTGGAGATAAAACTTTTCTTTTAACGGGAAGAGGAAAACATTCTTCTGTTACTAATAATCTTAAAATGTTTTTCTTACATTTAATGTCTAAAGATGTCTGTCTGTCAATAAACAGTGCATTAGAATCAGGAGTTACAGATGAATACTGTAATATTCCTTTGATCAAATTTATCAAAGCCACTGGAACAGCTTTGATTACCAGAGAATGTTGTTTATACCAGCAATCTGAATTAAATTTAGTTTTAAAATCAATAGAACTTCAAATATTACCATCTTCATCCATTAAATGTGTTACAGCCCAAATTCCTTTCTCCATCCAATCCTTCAAAATAAAGATTTCCTCCTGTATAAAATACTCCTGTTATTCCATATTGTAGCTTTGTGTGGACTGAAGTTCTGCTTATAAAGCATTTTCCAATATAATAACAGCTGCATGTGGAAATCTGATCATTTAAAGGAGAATCTCAAGGGATCAAAATCACATCTTAACAGAAAATGAATTCCTCCAGCATTAGAAAAAGATGAGGCGGTAAAGTAAAGCACACATAATGTTCATGTTTTATAAAAGTCTGGAACCACCTTCATTTCATTGAACCATTCATTGTTTCTAAATCAATGACATTCAAACCTCCTCCTCTACTGATTTTACCACATCACCTTTTCTAATCAAGTGTTGCTGATTATTCCAAATAAAATCAGAGTGAATTTGGTTGATTTTCTTCATACATCTATCAGAAACAGCTAAAGAATCTGCTGGATAAATTCATCCTGTAATCCTTCCATTTTTGTTCACAATATTCTACCAAATATTCAAATATTCCTTTGTAACCAGCTATTCGGGGATTTTTGATTTTTTTCCAAACAATTTGAATGTTAGAAGTTTCTATGTTTATAATATTTTTAGTGATATTTACTTCCAAATATTTTAGCTCATTTTTGACTAGAATATTCTGAATTAAAGTTTGTGTTTTATCATGAATGGTCCAAGATCTCACATTTAGTTTAAATACAACCCTGAGGCTTCTGGAAAAATACACACAGCTTTTAAGGCATTGGATATTTGGTGAAAATTCTTTCAAAATAATGTTGTATCATCCGCTAATTGTGTAATTATTAAAGCATTGCCCATGACATTTAATGGTTTTATATTTTCATTAGTTTTAACCCTTGTGTCGTCCTGTGGGTCAAATTGACCCGTTTTAAAATTTGAAAATGTGGGGAAAAAAATATATTTTCATGGTGACATTTCTGATGGCCACATTTTCAACATTTTTGGGAAATTTTTGGTGGAAAAAAAGAAATGTTAAAAAAATGTTTCTTAAGAACATTCACAAAAAAATCAACCAAAATCCAGTGAAATTCGCTGGATTTTGGTTGATTTTTTTGTGAATGTTCTTAAAGAAAATATTAGAAGTTTTACTGATATATATGGAATCACGTTAGATATTTTTAGAAACGCTACTCTTACTCCGTTACACTGGGCTACACTTGACTCGTTCCTTTTTTATTTACCACATTTGATATGCTTTATTTTGCCAGAGAGACGCCCTCAGTGGATCTACCACATGACTGTGTTTCACCAATCAGACGAAACAACAATAATCATGTGACTCCATTTCACCAGACATGACCTCATCCGAACTGTGGAATAATAGCGGCACCAACTGTTCAGACAGAATGAAAAAAAACGGGGGCATTTTCGAGATGTTTGATCTTGCTTCAGTTGCCTTTAAACAAAGATTATAAAAATAAGAACCACATCCATCACCCTTCAGTGAGTTACTCTTTTGATTTAGTTACTTTTAAACAAAGATTATAAAAATAAGTATTGAAGTTAGTTTAATCACATTCATTGGGTTTTAGCATAACTTGGTTATAAATCTCAGGTTATCATATCACAGTGTGTTTCCTCATTTAGCTGTTATTCTGCCAGAGTCTCACCCTGATGGCTGATTCTGGGATCTCATATCTCCATGATGCTGAACACTGGAAACGTTGTTTATCCGTAATTCCACTAACTTGACTGAACGTTGGCTGCAGTTCCTGTTATTTAAACATCAATATGATGTATAAATGCAGATGGACTTCATATATTTCACTATGCAGACATTTTTATTCATGTCCAGTATATTTTATAGACACAAACATATTTGATAGAAATATTAGAAATGGATTTCTGTTTCCTCATAATAATTGAGTTGATGCCATTAAATGTTCATCAGTGATTCATCTTTAGTGTGAAACTTTTACTTTGCAGCTATATTTTAAAAAGCATTGCTCGTTTTAAGGGAAGACATTAAAGGATGGTTTTCTTAGTTCAATGAATTAAAGGTTTAATTGATTAAAAATGTGTTTATTTCCATTTTAAATGTCTGGATTTAATGAATACAGTTGTATTTTATATTATTGTGAATTCTTATTCAGATAAAACACCAGATGATGGATCAGTTCATTCAACATTACATGGTCAGTATTGATTTAATTTGTATATAATATTTTTTCTGCCATTTTTGCACCATTTCTGTTTTCTTATTTATTCTTGCACTGTCTTTATACTTTATACTTTTTCTTTGGAGCTGCTGTAACGGTGAACTTTCCCCACTATGGGATCAATAAAGTGTATCCTTATCTTTATTTAATGAGTATTTTCTTTCATTTCACGTGTCTGTATTTAGAATGACTCGTATTAAAACATGATTCCAGTGAAACAGATTTGAAAGAAGTGAAAAGTCTCACTGTTTTCCTGTTCAGTCCCTTCAAATTAAAGCTCCACAGTCTGACTGTTGACCTCATCAGACTGGAAATGAGCCTATTTGAGGATTCTTTAGGATACAAAGCTGCTTTTTACAGCCTTTTACACAAATCTCTCTCAGAGAATTCCTCTGTTGTTTCTATTTCTATCTTTTCTGCTTGTTTTCTTGTCAGATAAAGTTGAGTGCAGAAAGACTCACTGGGTTCTTTTCTCCCTCAAATGTTTGACAGTGTTAGTGTGCTTGTTGTAAATGTTCCACATGAATCCATGTTTCCTTCTTTAATGGTCCTCATGATGCTGGGACTAAAGATGTGCTCTACATGGATCATCTGCTTTTAAAATGATGCAGCAGCAGCAAACATCTCAACAACTAAAAGTCCCTCAGAGAGAATCTTCAACTAGTTCATGGAGCCAAGCTCACTTTAAAAGCAGCATCAGCAGCGTCTGTTTCAGCCTCACATGAAAACTTGCAGCTTTTTCATTCTCATTTGATCTCAACTCCAACATGAAGGAGTGCAGAGACGACACAGAACAAACCTGCATCACTTTGGATTTGGCTTCTAAAGCAGCAGAAATGACTCAGCTCTTCTGGGATTCTTGTCACATTTGATGCTTTCAAACTATCTGCCAGTTGCTTCATGGACTGATTGAGCTCAACTGATCCTGGATCTGAATCTAAAGCCAACAAAGCAGCATCAGCTGATCCACCTCCACTTCCTCACATCCAGCCTCCACTGCTGCTCAACATGGGACTCTCAGAAAACTGCTCACATCCCTTTTTGTTCCTGGAATGTTTGCTAGAAGTCAGCAGGGTGGGATCTGGCTAGTTCCTGGATGGGAGAACCTGGGAATAGCAGATAGATGCTGGAAGCTTTTATCTGTCCAACCTGCAGAGGACGCTGCTGCTGCTTGACTGGAAACAGCCTGAAGAATCAGAGGAGGAATTATTCTGAAGATATGGAGAGAAAACACACAAGTAAATAGTGAAGCAGCTACAATCAGTGATTTTAGACACTGTTGGCTGATTTCATCTTGAAGATATCAGATAAATGGAGGAAAACGTTCAATATTTCACAGTAAAATAGCATGAAAGTGAATTAGTGAGGCAGGTTCTCAGTTGTAAGGACATGAAATGATCCTTAAAAACAGAATTTACAAAGTGATGTTGTGGGTCTAGAGGCTCAAAGTGTGACATTTACCAAACTGTGTGTAATTATGAGAGTCAAATATATGAATGAAGCAATGAAATGGGAAAGAATGTGTGAAATTCTTCAGTTTCATTGGATTCATCTCATCTAAAGGACATTTTCATGAATGTGGAAAAACGACAGGAAGTGGTTTAAAGCAAAGACCCAGAAAAACTCAGAAAATGTGATAAAATCCAAGAAGAGACTAAAGGAGAGCAGAACACTAAACTATTGAGCTTCCACATTGAAATGAGGAGTGGATTAAAGTCCACAGCAGCAGACAAAGAAGAAGATGAAGCCAGAGAAGGTTTGGATTCCTCAGGTGACATGTAGAGTGTAGATTCCCTCTCTGACTGTAGTTCCTGGAAAACAGCTTCTCAGGACATTTAGCGTTGAAATGGACTCATCAGTTCTGGGATTGATTCTTCTTTATTCTTCCTTCTGAATTGTCCTAAAAGCTTCATATTTATAGAATTAGAAAGAAATGGAAAATGTTCGCAAACACACATTTTCACAAAGTCACGTTTTAACTCACCACAAACTGATGCATTGGTTTTCCTGCTTCGTTGCCCTGACAACAGTGACGTCACGCCGCTTCCTGTTCAAGTTAGTTCTGCTTTTACCGTCTTCGTGTCGCAGCTTTTTTTCTCCGTCTAAATGTGAGTAAAAGACATTTTAAATTGGTTTTTACCTTTTATCTATCTATAGAACATCAAACTGATTGAATCATTTATCGTATTTTAACTCAAAAACAACATTGTTGTGGTACAATTAAAACAATAAATAAATCAGGAAGTTCTAAACATGAGTTGTTCTTATTAGCAGAACTTCAGTGCAACAGTTATAGGATGGAAATGCTGTGAACGTTTGATTTTTCAACAACACGTAGAACAAGAACATTGTGTGGACCAGACAGTGGTGGAAAAAAGTTTTGGGACTCCCCATGCATTTGTGAAATACTGCATTAAGAATCCCTCTGAGGTCTTCAAGTGTAATTTGTTTTAGTTCAGTCACAGCCAGAATACGAAACGCATCCTAAAAATGACATTAAAACCTGAAAACTGATTGGTTCCATAAAAATACAGAAGAAATATTGAGTTTTGGGTCATTTTGGTTCCAGTGATCCACTAATGAAGGTCCTGCTTTTTATTAAAAGACGCAATTTTAGTTTCCATGCTTCGTGTCTTTATAAAGCAGCATTAGAAAGTTCTTCAGAGATAAAAACAACTAAAACAATGAACTTAACACAGGAAACATGATTGAAGACTCAGATTCTCAGACAGGAAGTGCAGCTGTAACCACATGAACAGGAAGTGCAGATTCAGTCCTTCAGCAGTTGGATTCACTCTGCAGAAATACAGACCAACAAACAGCTGGAAGACAAACCAACATCTGGACGTCCAAGAGTTTCTTCAGCAAGAAATGACCTCATCCTGATCCACATGGAAAACCAGCCAATGACATGACAGGAACTTCAGCTGCAGTGGTCAAACCAAACTGGTGTCCAGTGTTCCACCAGACTTTTAGATCATGGCTGAAGGTCCTACAAGGCTGTCAAGAAGCCCCTGACCAATGAGAGACAGAGGTTAGCCCGGCGTTGTTGGACCAAGAACACAAGAACTGGACAACCAGGAAGTGGAAGAAGATTCTATGGTCAGATGAGTCCAGAGTTGGTCCAAAATAACTCAAAACTACTCCAAAGTGAGTTAAAAAGTTCCAAAATAACTCAAAATTTGTCCAAAATGACTTTAAACTGTCTGAATGTGATCTGGAATGAATTTGAAATTCATCCAAAATTACTCAAAATTATTCAAGATTTGTTTGAAATAGCTCAAAATTAGTTAAAACTGGTTACAAACAATTCTTGAATTTTGTCCAAAATTACTTAAACTTTGTGACAAATCAGATGACAAATCTGAATAAAATGACTGGAAAAGTTAGTAGATCTGCCCCTGTTTCTAGCTGCTGTTAGTTTAGTTCCAGCAGCAGAAATGTGGCTCCACAGCTCCGTGTTCGTTCCTTCATGGGACTAAAAAGTTGTCCATTAGCGGCTAAAATCTGTGAATGTGTATGAAGTTTGAGGAGAAACGTCCCTAAACTGATGTAGTTAAGTTTAGGGACGAAGTTCAGAAGTGTATCAGTGATTCCATTCTAGGGAAAGTTAACTGTCAGGGATTTACAGCCTGATGGGAGTTTCTGCTTTCATGAACCACAGGGTTTGTAGAAGTTGTGTTGGATGTTGAGTGACATGAAAAAGGTTGAATGTTAAAATAATCCGTCACATGAACTGAGTAGGAATCAGCCTGTAAAATGTGCTCTTATTGTGAAACTCTGCCTGCTGCTTCCTCATAGGTGGAGTCCTGACTGGTTCCAGGAAACAGATCACCTGTCTGAGCGTCCATATCACAAGGATGGGTGTAAAGCTAACTGCTAGGCTAGCGCTCACAGTTAGCCTCCCTTATCAGTCTGAACGTGGCTGTCGAGCACACCAGCTCATGTGACTTTTTTATTATTTGAACAAGTACGAAAATAGCTGTTATTATGTTACTTGTTTTGTTCTGTAATGTGTTGGATAAAACAGATAAGTTTCTGGATGCTTTTTTTTATTTTGCTTTAAAAATATTTTATTTATTTGAGATTATTTTTCTAAGTATTATATTTGCATTAATATTTGTTTGTCTTAATTTACTTTGATCAATATGTTGGATAATTATTTCTTTTGTTAGACATTGGTTATTTTATATATTTTTGTACATGTATATTTTTATATGGCCAGAAAGAGGAGATTCACCGCTGAGAGCCACCAGCTCGTGTGTGATTATTTTATTCTAACAGAGTCGTAACCTGCATGGTCAGAAAATAAAAGTGATCCAGAGAACAGACCTGGTCCTGAGAATCACTTTATTTCACAAGACAAAGCAGTGAGTGAAAACCACACAGGTTACATGGTTACAAGACACACCATAAATTAATACCAAAATAATCAACTAAATTAAGCAAATGAATATAATTATACACAAATCTAATGTTACACAGTCATTGGAGCAAAGAGCCAATGAAAGCCATCATTGATCTGATCAGTAGACTGACTGTAAATCTGATCAATTAACAATCAGCTGAAAGGTTTTGGTGTTTCTTCACTTCCTGTTTTAGGATTTATGCCTCTACAAAGACATACAGAACTATGAAATGTCTCTGAAATCACTTGCAGCTGTAAAAACTCTGATCTTCCCGTCTCACTATCTGCACACTGAGCTCTGCAGCATCTTCAGGAAGGATGGAGATGTTTCCAGAGAGCTGATTGGTCAGTAGGAGGTGTTTTAGTTGATCTGTTATCTGGTTCAGCATCAGTTACCATGGTGATGGACCTGCTAAGAAGTGAACCAGCATCCTGAAAAGTCCTGAAAACCAGAGTTAAAGCTGAAGTTCCCTCCATGAGCTCAGATCCTGCTTGGTAGTCCAGACCTCAGAGCTGTTTTCATGCTTCAGCCTCCATTTGACATCAAGTCTCATGGAAATCAGCATCAGTTTGCTGCTGCGTAGAAATCAGCTGATCACAAGAGTCCGTCTGAAAGGACAGAAACAGACTGAAAACTCTGATAAATAGTAAAATAGAGCAGAAAGAAATCCAAGAGAACAGCTTTTATTACTGTCAGGAGAAATGTTGTGAGAAGAATCCTCACAGAAGTTTGTGTTTTGTTGAAAAGTTGAAGAATGAAATGTATGTGGATCCATGAGAGACATTTACTGCAGTAATGAGCTGTTTAGTAGCAGTCAGTGTTTGGTCTGGACTCTGAACAGACTCAGTATAAAAGTATAAAACCCTGATATGAGGCTCTGATCCTAGACTCCAGTCTGACTCTGATCCTGGACTTGTTCTGTGAAGGATCAGAGTTCATGTTTATTTGGAGCCTCTGTTGGTCAAAGTGTAATAATGTGGGATCATCTTTGTGTTGTGGCCCAGTAACTGCAGAGTGACTTCCATGAGTAATATTTAACAGACAGCAGTGAGCGCCCCCTGCTGGTTCCTCTCAGTGTTGCTGTCAGTGATCCTGTAGGATTAACTGCAGTCCTGCTGCTACACAACAACCTCCACCACACCAACAACACAACTGTTCATTAACTGCTGACATATTCTTGGACTTTATCAGGGAGACACGATGACGTCAGAGGTGCTCTTGAACATCCTGGAGGATCTGGATGATGATCAGTTGTCTAAATTCCAGTGGTTCCTGCAGAAACCCAACAATGTTCAAGGCCTCCCAGCCATCACAAAGAGCCGACTACAGACACTAGACAGGTGTAAAACTGTGGATGTGATGGTGGAGACTTATGGACTTCATAGAGCTGTGCAGGTGACCAGGGTGGTTTTAGAGAAGATCTCCAGGAATGATCTGCTGCAGAGGTTTCCTGCCAGCAGCTCAGGACCAGAAGGTCAGTCACAAGACAAGAACAACATGATATCATTACAGTCAGAAAGATGCATGATGGTGCTGCTACAGTTTGATAGAGTTCAGGTTCTGTCAGTTTTTCCTGAGTCCACATGTAAGGTCAGTTCCTCTGTAAAATCTACTGATCAACCTACTGACTGAATACTGCCCCCTGCTGTTTAAACCTTGATAGAACACCAAAATTAGTTCTGTATGAGCTGACCTTCTGTGGAAGCAAAGCATGTCCCACCTGTCCTCACCAAATTATGAGCCGATCAGACAGTTTCTGAAGATTCTTCATTCATACTGTTTAGCTGGGAGTGGTCCTGCAGTTTACAACCAGAGGGAAGCTGACCAATCAGCTCTCAGTAAGGGCAGAACAATGTTGTTGAAGCAGCTGCATTCCAAATCACAAACCTTTTAAATTTAAATACATGCTACAGTTGACCTCACAAAGTATTCACTGTGTCCTGCAGTGTGCATCCAATTAGAACATAGTACTTCATAATATGGTGCCTTAAACTCTGACTATCCCAGTCTGTAGTAATGTGGTGTCATCTGACTGTGAGCTCTCAGCAGCTCAAACTTATTTCTATTTCCACGACACACTGTTAAGTGCTATGACCTTTCATAGAATGTGGGTCAGAACGGCCAGAAAAACATGTTCGTTTGCATTCTACAAAATCAGTTTGAATGTGGTCGGACATCTGGGTATTTCTGACATACTACATTTAACATAATATGTACTGGGATGTGCTACATCTTTTTCTGTACGTACCATCTGGCATGTTAGTATGTAGTACTATGTAACATTACGTTCTACTTTTAAACCATCAACAACCTCCCAGTGACCTACCACACTGAAAATGTCAAGTCTTCAGAGGGTTTGGATGGAGCAATAAGGCAGCCATGTTGGCTGACTATTTTAAGGGGACACTGTTGCTGCATCCTGGGCTTAGCTCCACCCTGGATGACTGTGGCTGCTTTAAAAAGACAGCCCTTCTTCCCTCTATAGCAGAATGATGATGAGGTGAAGCCAGAACTCTCTGTTCTTCAGAATGGTCTGGATATGCCAGACTAATGTCAGAGGAACATCAGGTTTTACTTTGAAGGAGCAGTTTGGTGTCAGAAAACCAGAGTTAATCAACACCATAAACTCATCAATAAATGTCAACATAAAGTCCCTTCTAAATCTGTTGTAGCTGAAATAAATGAAAGCAGTAAGCAGTGGAGAATATAACATGTGATCTCTGTCTGTCTGTCAGTTCATGTCAGTGATGTTGGGGAGACTTCAGAGAACAGAGAACCTTCCTCCTCTCAGACTCAGCCTCCTCTTCCTCAGACTGAAGGTAAAACTGATGGATTCTTTGGTCTGTAAAGAAAGATGGCAGCAGTTCATCATGCCTGAAATGGAAGCTGAGTTTCAGCAGGTTGTTTTGTACAACACAGAACAGTGGTTACTATGGAGTTGCATGAGGCAGCAGGTTGTAGTGTAGCTGTAGCATAACAGTCAGTTTTGTGGCTAGTGATCCTCAAACCCAATTTTCTAAACTGGTTCCCATTTTAAGCTGGTTTCTGAGCCTTTTGATGGTGAAGAAAACTGTACTCACTGACACCTTGACTGTCTTCAGTTTCTCTGTAGAAAAGACCTACATTTTAAGTGTAATGATGGTCTGTCTCTCTTCTATTTTTAATTGCTTTTTCTTCTCCTGTTTTGCAGCAACACACTACTTTCTGCAGTACAATACTGTTCATATAATGCTCTGGAGGGTTCCATTGTGTGTTCCAGCACTACTTTATGCAGACAGAGGGGGTTGGAAGGAATCTAGAAAAGTTGGGACACCTGTAGGATTTGGTAGCACCAACTTTCAAGGCTTGATCAACCTCCATTGCTGCAGAACAGCTTTAAGTTGTTAAACTATTTCTGTTGCCTGAAAAAGGCCTTTTTGTGTAATACCGCAATGTACATTATTTTTCAGTTTTGGATAACCTTACCTCTTTTTTTATACTTTGGCAGTTCACCACTTACCTTTGTACCATTTCAAGCTATGACTGGACTTGAACTACTTGAATTTCAATGAAAAACTGGAAAAATTGTGGCGTTCTAAAAATGTTGACTGGTAGTGTACCGATAAGGACCACAGTGAGCCCAGAACAGGACTGCTGGTCCAGCTTTCTCTCAGAACTCTAAGAACACCTTAAATTGAACTTGAAGTAACCCATCTACTTTCTGACTGCCTCCATAGTTAACCATCTGGGTAGCCTTTAGCTGAGTTGCCCTTTCAGTCAGTTTTTTCAGTCACTTTCCTCCAAATGATCAGGGTAAGTTGCTGCATTATGTGTAGAGATTCGGATGAAACTCCCAGGAAAAAGTTTAGAAAAATCTCACACATACAATAACCCAACTTTTTGTTGCTATCAGATGTTATAGGTGGCTAATTGAAAGTCCTACCTCTTTTTAGTTAGTTGCTTGTGTTTTTCCAACAACAACAACAGAGGTTTCTGTAGACACACACCTCACACTGTTCCCTTCATGTTTGACACAGATGAGACTGTTCCGGTACCAGAACCACGTCCCATCAGATATTACCAACAGAAGCTTCAATCAAACTTCCAGGACACATTTAAGGTTACAACAGAAGGGTGGGCAGTAGATGAGCAGCGTCTGGTTGATATCTACACAGAGCTGTACATCACAGCTGGCCAGGACGTGCACATCAACACACAGCATGAGGTCCTACAGATTGACAAGGTATGGAAGCCATCAGACACAGAGACACAGATCCAACCCAGAGACATTTTCAACCATCCTTCTGGAAAAGACATACCCATCAGAACAGTGCTGACCAATGGGATTGCAGGGATTGGAAAAACATTCCTCGTGCACAAGTTTGTGTTGGACTGGGCCGAAGAAAGAACCAATCAAGATGTGCATCTTATTTTCCCGTTCACTTTCCGTGCCCTGAATTCACTGCAGGGAAAAGAGTTTGGTTTGGCAGAGCTCATTCATTTCTGTATCCCAGAAACTAAAGACGTCTCAGTGGAGGCTCTGAATTACATCTTTACAGCTCTGCAGTCATCAGGAAACAGGAGCTACAAGAAGAGTAGATTCAAACTGCTGTTTGTGTTTGATGGACTGGACGAGAATCGCCTTCATCTGGACTTTGATGTAAACAACATTCGCTCCGTGGACATAACAAAGTCAACTAAAATAGAAGTCCTGCTGACAGAACTTATCAGTGGAAAACTATTGCGTTCAGCTCGCCTCTGGATAACCACACGACCTGCAGCAGCCAGTCAGATCCCTCAAAACCTCATCAACACTACAACAGAGGTCAGAGGGTTCACCGACCCACAGAAGGAGGAGTACTTCAGGAAGAGATCCAGAGATGAGGAGCAGACCAGCAGCATCATCTCCCACATGAAGAAGTCACGAAGCCTCCACATCATGTGCTACATCCCAGTGTTCTGCTGGATCACTGCTACAGTTCTGGAGGAGCTGCTGGAAACCAGAGAGGAAGGAGATCTGCCCAGAACCCTGACTGAGATGTACGCAGAGTTTCTAAGATTTCAGATTGATCACACAAAAGAAAAGTATGGTCCAAAGAAGTGCAAACAGTACATTAAGTCATTAGCTAAACTGGCTTTTGAACAGCTGCAAAAGGGCAACTTGATCTTCCATGAGAAAGATCTGAGAGAGAGTGGCATCGATGTGAGTAAAGCCTCAGTGTACTCAGGAGTGTTCACAGAGATCTTCAAAGAAGAGCGAAGACGGAAACAGGAAGACAAGATGTTCAGCTTCGTCCATCTGAGTGTTCAGGAGTTTCTGGCTGCTCTTCACGTCCATCAGACCTTCATCAACTCTGGAATCAACCTACTGGAAGAACAACAACAACAAACTGTCTTCAAGAAGCTGAAAGTATTTCTAAAGAATCCTGAACTGAAACATCTCCACCAGAGAGCTGTGGATGAGGCCTTACAGAGTCCAAACGGACACCTGGACTTGTTCCTGCGCTTCCTCCTGGGTCTGTCACTGCCGACCAATCAGATTCTCCCACGAGGCCTGCTGACACAGACAGGAAGTCGCTTCCAGACCAATCAGGAAACAGTCAAGTACATCAAGAAGAAGATCAGTGAGGATGTGTCTGTAGAGAGAAGCATCAACCTGTTCCACTGTCTGAATGAACTGAAGGATGTTTCTCTAGTGGAGGAGATCCAACAGTCCCTGAGATCAGGACGTCTGTCCAGAGATAGACTGTCTCCTGCTCAGTGGTCAGCTCTGGTCTTCATCTTACTGTCATCAGAAGAACATCTGGACATGTTTGACCTGAAGAAATACTCTGCTTCAGAGGAGGCTCTTCTGAGGCTGCTGCCAGTGGTCAAAGTCTCCAAGAAAGTTGTGTAAGTAGTTGGAGACTGAAGATCCTTCTTCCTTGTGCTGCAGTTTCATCAGTTTAATCTGCTTTTTGTCTCTTCAGACTGAGTGACTGTAATCTGTCAGAGAGAAGCTGTGGAGCTCTGTCCTCAGTCCTCAGCTCCCAGTCCTCCAGTGTGACAGAGCTGGACCTGACTAACAACAACCTGCAGGATTCAGGAGTGGAGAGTCTTTCTGCTGGACTGGAGAGTCCACACTGTAAACTGGAAGCTCTCAGGTCAGGACTCATCAACCTGTTCAACTGATGACCATTTAAAATGTGTTTTTATTCATGATGAGCAGAACAGCTGAGGTGGGAGGTTTTCTGTATTTGTATGACTCAGATCAGTTGTGTTACTGATCTTTAGCACTAGTTTCTCTTAATAAGGCCTCTTCCACTACAGGAACTTAACAACCTGGAACCTGCATCACAGAACCAGAACCTGTAAGAACCTGTGAAGTCTTGGTTTCAGGTTCTGTTTCAGTTCAATAGAATGTTTCAGCTAGACATTGATAAAAAAAAAGAAACACCATAACAAACATCTCATGTTCACACTTAAACTTGTTTTATGGATCTTCTCCGGGTTGTTTTCTCCTGACTAGATCCTTGCTTGTGTTGTTTCTACTCTCAGATGTTCATTGCTTTGGATAAAAGCATCTGCTAAATGAAACTGTAGAATGTTCAGTTTGTTCAATGACTGAACCAAGTGCAGTTCATCTGGTGGACAGTTGGACTGTTGTTTACATTCTTATTTGAGGTTCAGGTCCAATTCCTTCTCACCACTGGAGCCCAAACAGCCACTGGAGCAGTGCTGCCTTCAGTCTTCATTGAGATCAAAGAGATCCTCAGTTCAAATCCCTTTTGATCTACTCTTATGGTCTAGAGAGATTTGGGGTGCTTGCTGAAAGCAGGTGAGAGGGTGCAGGGAGGCAGGTCTAGGTGCCACAGAGAAATAGACAGACTACTAAAGGAAAGGAGACAGTTAAGAAAGCAGTGGAGGAAGGCATCAGAAGAAGAAAGGAAGTGAGTTATTGCATTGCAGGAAGAACTGAGAAGCAGGTTCACAGTACTCAGAAGGGCAGAACACCTTCGGGAGAAGAGAAAGAAGAAAGAACGTGCAGGGTTAACATTTTGTAGGAAGCCTTTTAAGTTTTTGAAGGACATGTTTAATCAAGAAAAAGGAGGGCAACTTAAAGCAGCAAAGTCAGAGGTTGAAGAGTATTTGAGGTTGATGTATTCCAGTTCAGAGGACAATAGGAACATAGGTCTTCCACCTGACATGCCACCATTGGGAGAAATGGGTCAGGAGATGGATGTTAGCCTACTGAGATGGAGAGAAGTTGTGGAGGTGGTCAGGCATGCGAAGGCTTTGTCAGCCCCAGGGTCTAATGGAGTCCCCTACAGGGTCTACAAGAGTTCACCTGGAATCTAAAGGATACTGTGGAGACATCTGAGAATAGTCTGGGAGAAACAAAGTATTCCAAGAGCATGGCGTAGGACAGGAGGTGTTTTCATCCCTAAGGAGAAGGAGTCATCAGACCTCAGCCAGTTTTGGATGATTTCTCTCCTAAATGTTGAGGGAAAGATTTTCTTCAGTATTGTAGCGCAGAGGTTGGCTAGTTACTTAGTGAGGAATGGTCTGATAGATTGTACAGTGCAGAAGGCAGCGATACTGGAATTTTGTGGATGCTTGGAGTAGAATAGCATGATTTGGCATCAGATTCAGACAGCTAAGAGGGAGAGGAAAGATCTGAATGTTGTGTTTTTAGATCTGGCTAATGTGTTCGGTTAGGTGCTGCATAGCCTTATTTGGAGTTCCTTTCACTACTTTAAAGTGCCAGAGATGGTTGGTAACCTGGTGAAAGCAGTTTTCCAGGACATCAGATTATGTCCAAGTTCAGGAGATTTTCCAACACGCTGGCAAAGATTGGAGGTTGGTGTTACGGCAGGATGTAAAGTTTTGCCGTTAGCTTTCACAATGGCTATGGAGTTAATTATCAGGGCTTCCAAGTGGGTCGTAGGTGGAGAGAGACGGCAGAATGAAATGTGTCTTCCACCAGTTAGAGCTTATATGGATGATATGACACTGATAACTACAACAGTGCCATGTACAAAGAGGTTGTTAGAATAACTAGGAATCTGGAATGCGCTAGTATGAGGATCAAGTCCAGTAAATCGAGGAGTATTTTGATATATAGAGGGAAATTAAGTGATAAGAAGTTTTCCATAGATGGTGAGGAAATTCCTACCATTAGGGAGAAGTCAGTCAAGAGCTTAGGAAGGTGGTATAATGTGGACCTCAATGATAAGAAACAAGTTGTGCAATTTAAAAAGGATGTTTCAGAAGGGCTGGATAGAATAGATTAATCAGGGATCCCAGGAAAACTGAGGTTGTGGTGCTTGCAGTTTGGCTTATATCCGAGATTAATGTGGCCAATGTCCATTTATGAAGTTCCATTATCCATTGCAGAGACAATGGAACAGCTAGTTAGTTCTTCTATTAGGAAATGGTTGGGTGTTCCCAGGTGCTTAAGCAGTGTAGCTTTGTATGGGAAAGGGATACTTCAGCTGCCAGTATCCAGTCTAACAGAGGAGTTTAAATTCACCAAGGTTAGGACAGAGCTCTTATTGTCTGGGAGTGAGGACAGTTTAGTTAGGAATGTGGTTCTGAATCCTACCAGGAGGAGAAAATAGAACCCAAGAGCTAATCTGATTACTGTAATGTGCTACACTTGGATTATTTTCACATTTAAATAACATTGCAGAGGACTGTCCTCACTGCTGCTGTATTCTGGACATAGTGGGATGTATTTGTTGTTAAATTCACTGCTGTCTTTTCAACAGGACAGAAAATACTGGACTTAATGTATTACTTCTTTTCTTCTCTTTGTCTCTTCAGACTGAGTGGCTGTAATCTGTCAGAGAGAAGCTGTGGAGCTCTGTCCTCAGTCCTCAGCTCCCAGTCCTCCAGTGTGACAGAGCTGGACCTGACTAACAACAACCTGCAGGATTCAGGAGTGGAGAGTCTTTCTGCTGGACTGGAGAGTCCACACTGTAAACTGGAAGCTCTCAGGTCAGGACTCATCAACCTGTTCAACTGATGACCATTTAAAATGTGTTTTTATTCATGATGAGCAGAACAGCTGAGGTGGGAGGTTTTCTGTATGACTCAGATCAGTTGTGTTACTGACCTTTAGCTCTAGTTTCTCTTAATGAGGCCTCTTCCACTACAGGAACTGAACAACCTGGAACCTGCATCACAGAACCAGAACCTGTAAGAACCTGTGAAGTGTTGGTTTCAGGTTCTGTTTTAGTTTCCATTGTTTGACAGAGAGAATAGAATAGATCTTCTGCTGCACAGCTACTGAACCACACCATGCAGCAGGAGACCAGAAGGTTTTCTGTGGTCCACCTAAAGTAGTTGGTCTGCAGGTGTTGAGGGAGGTGAGTCTCTTTGTTGGGCCTCCAGCACCTGATTGTTACGGCGGGTGCAGAGGCCCAAGAGCAGGGAAATGAGACAGCAGACAAGTGACTTAAATGAAACAAGATTTATTTGCACAAAGGCAAAACCAAAAACTACAAATGGAACTCTAAACCAGAAGTCACTTACAATACGCAGTCAGCGTAACAAAACAACACTTCTTGGAGGAGGACGTAAACACTATACACAGAACAGTAACCCACATTTAATTCCTCCAAGCAGGTAAACTACAAAACAAAACTACTACTCTCCACACAAAATACCTAAACTCTATCCCAGAATCCCACTACACTAGCAGGAACACCAATTAAACAAAACAACAATGCTCTATTGTCTGATGCTGCTTGGAACGAGAACCTTACTGAACAGTCTCTCTCTCTCTGGTATGGGGTTAGAACCCAGGATTCCTGTCCAAGCTGTGGCAGCAGCCAGAGTCCTCCTTAGCTTAGCAAGACTTCTTGGAGAAAGCCCCGGTCCTTGTAGCATCTGGAAACCTCTGCCAAGTGGCTTTCCAACCAGAAGAGACGGTAACAGAAACAGGCAGGAGTCAATAGTGCACAGAGAAAACAGGGTTAGACACAGAGCTGGGGAATGCAGTGGCTCAGCCAGATCTGACAGCAACACTAACTGTGAGTTAGGGGACAGTCCAGCACCAACTGACGAGACGAGGCACTCTTTATAGTGAGCCCAGCCAGCCTGATGAGCAACTCCCACCTGCACCCGATCAGCTGATTGGAAATCAGCCACACCTGCTGCCCACCACTGCCACACACCTAGAGAGAGAGAAACAACAGGCCAGAGGAGGAGAGAGCACAGCCACTTAATCACAGCCTCTGGCTGTGACAGTGACACTGATGGGAGATCTTCATGTACCAGTTTGATCAGCAGATGTAACCAGTGGTTTCCATTCTCTGCATTGCTTAGTTAGAAAGATATAGACCTTTTTTGAAGGGAATCTCCATTTATTACAATCTTGACAGCCAATAAAGAAACAGACAAGATCTTCCATCAATTTACAAGTCTTGTTCTCCTACAGAAATTAAACAAGATAGAACCAAACTAGATTGGGAAAGTGAACTTATAAGTAGAATTATATGACATTAAAACACGAATTACAATATCATAATCTGGCTTACCTCTCTCTCTGAACACATAAACAACAGGGGAGAGTTAAGGAGGGAAAAACTCCTTTATAGGACGGGGTGGGGCGGATAAACGTGTACGTAGTGGTACAGGAACCCCCAGCAAAGGTTCCACACAACAACTGAGAGGCAGAACAAACTTTGTATAATTATAACAATACACAGAACAATAAAATAACATATATATGGCATATTATATTTATTATTGTATTATTGTATAGAATAGACCACTGCTGCACCACTGACCCTGTTACACAGAGATGTGGACTGAAGACATGAAAGATGAAAGAAAGCACCATATTATCTCTACCTCCTCCTGTGGATACAGAGAACAGAGGACTTGGTGTGCTTTAATCTGCTGAAATTCACTGTAACTCCTTGGTTGTTGTTGTGTTTCCATCCAGACTGTTATCAGATCACCATTCTGTCAGATGATCAACCTCCTCCCTGCAGTTTGTCTCATTCTTGTCCATTATCAGTCCTACTATGGAGGTATCATCAGACATTTAGAGGATGGTGTTGTTGGGGTGGATGGAGGAGCAGTAATGTGTGAAGAGGAAGTCTAGCATCAGTCTGAGGACACAAACCCCTGAGATGTTCCAGTGTTCAGGATGAGAGTAGATGAGATCTGGTGCTCCACCTGATGTTCTGAGGTCAGTTTCTCAGGAAGTCCAGCATCCATGTGCACATTGAACTCCTGAAGTCCAGACTGTTCAGTTTCTGGACCAGTTTGTGTGGAGTATTGTGGTAAATGCTGAGTTCAAATCCACAAGCAGCATCCTTCCATGTGTGTTCTTTTGGTCCAGATGTGTCAGGGCTGTGTGGAGATCTGATCTGATTGGATCCTCTGTTGTTCTGTTTACCTGAAATGCAAACTGATTGAGGTCAGCAGGGATGGCAGATTTAATATGAAGGAGGATCAGTCTCTGAAACATCTGGTGATGATGGGGGTTACAGCAACTGGGGATAGTTGTTCAGGCAGTTCTCTATGATTTTCTTGGGGACAGTTGTGGCCCATTTAAGGCAGGTGTGGACTACAGACTGTTGAGGTGAGAGGTTGAAGATGGTGGTAAATACTTCTACTCACTGTTCTGCATCGGCCTTAAGAATCCGTCCAGAGACTCCATCTGGACCAGACACTTTCTTCGTGTCGACTCTGTGCAGGATGGGTCTGTCCAGATGTTGTTGCAGTTTTATGGGGTGATTTTTTTCTGGTTGTGCAGGATAGATGCTGTTGTCTCCGTTAATTTAATCAAAGTGAACAAAGAAGAGGTTGAGAGAGTTCTGGAGAGTTCTATCTGCAGGTTTGCGGCTGTGTAGCTGTCCTTGTAAGCATTGAAAATCTTTATCTCCTGCCACATGCACATGAAGCTGCTGTTATGAAAAGGTTTCTCTATGTGCTGTTTGTATCTGTGTTCTGTCTCTGATGATCCTCTTCAGGCTCCACTGTGTCTCGTTGTTGGTTTGATGGTTCCTGGTTTGAAGGCAGAGCCTTGTTCTCTCAGCAGGGTTCACACTTCACTGTTGGGCCACAGTTTCTGGTTTGGAAAGACTTGAACAGATTTTGTTCCAGTCACATTCTCAGCACAACAGTTTATATCTGAGAGAGCAGCTGCTGTGTTTCCCTCCATGTTCCCTCCTCAAATACCTCCCAGTGGTTGACATTAAAGCAGCCCTGCAGGGCTGAGGAGGCTTCTTTAGTCACACTGAACTGTTTCTATGGATGGTCCCTGTCTTCAGATCACTGGTTTACATTCTGGGATCAGGGAAACACATAGATGGTCTGACAATCCCAGATGTAACAGAGGAGTGTATTTATAGGTATCTGTAATGTTAGTGATCTGATCTGGAGTGTTTTTCTGTCTTTTCGAGAAGTTTACATTCTTATTTGAGGTTCAGGTCCAATTCCTTCTCACCTTTGGAGCCCAAACAGCCACTGAAGCAGTGTTGCCTTCTGTCTTCACTGAGATCAAAGGGATCCTCAGTTCAGATCCTCTTGGGTTCACCTCCTCAGATGTTATGGATCCTGATCCCATCACTCCCAACTCTGTCTTCATTGGGCAGCAGGACACGTCCCTACCTCAGGTGGTTTATGAGGAACTGAGATTTTGGGTTGAAGAACATGACAACATACTCAGATACTGGCTGAAGATTTTTGGAAAGACTTCCTGGAACAGCAGCTTCCAGGACTCCAGGTCTGTCAGAAATGATGGAGTGAAGCAGCAGCAGCCCTGCAGGTGAGGACAGTCATCATGACTGTTGATAAGCAGTGTCCTCATGTCCTCTGGTCTGTGGGTAAGGTCAGTCCAGTCTTCCTGCTGCTGATGGCTGAGTCCCATCAACTGAAGTGTTGGTGAAGGATAGAACATCCATCCCACCTGTGGTGAGGTTCATGGTCTCTCTGCTCTCCCTGAAGAGGAGCAACACCCTCATAGGGACCCTATGACCCTTTTCAGATGTGAGGCTGTTAAAATGTTGTTGGTTCCTTTCAGACTGTAGGGACTGAGAGCCAATCACTGGGCAGCAGAGTGTCTCCTGAGACTGAGAGAGAATGAAGAGTCCAGCTCACTGATGCTATGAGGAGTCCAGACTTCATCAAGAGTGGAGATAAACAGTTGAAACACATGAGTTTGGAGATCCTTAGTTTGGTTCCAGTGGGATTCATGTGTCAGTGAAAACCAAAGCATGAGTCTCAACAGCAGAAGTAGAAGTGAAGAAACCTGAAGAACAAGGACGAGAGATCAGAAGATGTTTGTTCTGTAACAACATCAGAGATGTAACCGAGTCTGACAGTGATTTAATCGCTGCCATCAGCATCAAATTGACTATTTTTCAGATTGTAATGAAGGAAAAAGTCCAAACTGTGACTTGTCCAAGTGTGTGTCCTGATTTGAATCCAACAGACCAACTTTGGGGTATTTTAAAGACAAAGGTAGAGCAACACAAACCCTCCAACAAAGAGCAGATGAAGACATAGTCTCTGAAGATGGTGGAACATCTCTGCAGAAATGTGGTTTCTTCATGCTGAGGAGGATTAAATGTGTCTTCAAAAATAAAGGTGGACATAGAAAGTAGTGAAAAAATCCAACATTCTAATGACAGTAATGAAAGATGTACTGACCTTTATTGGATTCATTTCTTGCTGTTTGGCCTGTATTCTTCATTTAGTAAATCTGAACTGTCAGTTTCTTTTTTAATCAGATCAAATTCTTTACTGCTCAGCTTCAAAGTAATCTGATTACTGTAATGTGCTACACTGTATTATTTTCACATTTAAATAATATTGCAGAGGACTGTCCTCAGTGCTGCTGTATTCTGGACATAGTGGGATGTATTTGTTGTTAAATTCACTGCTGTCTTTTCAACAGGACAGAAAATACTGGACTTAATGTATTACTTCTTTTCTTGTCTTTGTCTCTTCAGACTTAATAACTGTAACCTGTCAGAGAGAAGCTGTGGAGCTCTGTCCTCAGTCCTCAGCTCCCAGTCCTCCAGTGTGACAGAGCTGGACCTGACTAACAACAACCTGCAGGATTCAGGAGTGGAGAGTCTTTCTGCTGGACTGGAGAGTCCACACTGTAAACTGGAAGCTCTCAGGTCAGGACTCACACTTTGAAACTGATGTGATTTCTATCAGTGGATAAACAGCTAACCTGAGTAGAATCATTTCTGCTGATGGGATTCATCAAATGAGCTTTTACTGAATTTGTGCAGGACTTTGTCTGGGTTTATTTTTTATATGATTAAATCCCACTAATCATTGTTGAGATTCTTGATTTGTTTGAGACGCATGAAATGTGCAGCAAAATGTAGCTGAAAGACAAAGAAGAAAAGAAAGAGTGAGAAACATCCAGCCAAGTGTTGTCCGTCAGGTTTGTGTTGTTTTGTGTGTGCAGGCTGTCAGGCTGTCTGGTCACAGAGGAAGGCTGTGCTTCTCTGGCCTCAGCTCTGAGCTTCAAGATCTCAAATCTGAGAGAGCTGGACCTGAGCTACAACCATCCAGGAGACTCAGGAGAGAAGATGCTGAGAGCTAAAGTGGAGGATCCACACTGTAGACTGGAAACTCTCAGGTACAGACAGACAGAAACTCTCAGGTACAGACAGACAGACACTCTCAGGTACAGACAGACAGACACTCTCAGGAAACTGTTAGCCTAGCTTAGCTCAAAGACTGTAAGCAGGTTAACTGTTAGCCTAGCTTAGCTCAATGACAGGAAGCAGGGAAAACTGTTAGCCTAGCTCCATGAACAGAGGAAGCATAAATGAGTAAAGCTGAATAATGAGTGTAAACTGAGCTGGAACGTGACGAGCACAGGACAGGACTTTAGAGATGCTGCATTCAGGTGTCTGTGTCTCCATGTTGGACTGGTCCTTTATCAGTGGAACAGTGTGAGAGCCATGTAACGTCCATGTGTGCTGCTGAAAGAGTCGCTGCTGCTCTGACCGTCCTCCTCCTTTCAGGGTGACGCCTGCTGGAGTCCGATGGTTGACACCAGGTCTGAGGAAGTGTAAGTGTGTTTTAATGGATTGATGGAAACAAAGCAGCACATTCAAGCATCTTCAAAGTGTCACATCTCTGAGGTCATCATCAAAGGTTTAATACTGATCACATGATCCATCAATAACTGCAGCTGTGTTGTGTTTGTTCTCTCCATCAGATTCCTGTCAACTCACAGTCGACACAAACACAGTAAGCAGAAATGTCAAACTGTCTGACAACAACAGGAAGGTGACATTTGTGGAGGAGGATCAGTCGTATCCTGATCATCCAGACAGGTTTGATTGGTGGGACCAGCTGCTGTGTAGAAGTGGTCTGACTGGTCGCTGTTACTGGGAGGTCGAGTGGAGAGGTGATGTTAATATATCAGTGAGTTACAGAGGAATCAGAAGGAAAGGACGCAGTTATGGCTGTTGGTTTGGACGTAATGATCAGTCCTGGAGTCTGAATTGTTCTGATGTTAATGGTTACTCTGTCTGGCAAAATAAGAGTCAAACATCCATCAAGTCCTCCTCAGTCTCTCACAGAGTTTCAGTTTATGTGGACGTTCCTGCTGGAACTCTGTCCTTCTACAGAGTCTCCTCTGACTCTCTGATCCACCTCCACACCTTCAACACCACATTCACTCAACCTCTCTATCCTGGATTTGGGGTCTACTGGTTTTCCGGTTCGTCAGTGTTTCTTTGCTGAGTTGAGTCTCCAGAGTCTCGTCCTGGTAGAGAAACAGTGTTGAACAGATAGTTGAGTCTCTCCATGACTCTGTCCCTCAGAAACATGTTTCCACATTCATGGATTAAATGTGTTTCTTTGTGAAATCCTTCTAAATGATTCCTTGTAAACTCGTTCCTCTTCAAAGATGGAAGTTGTGATTATTCCAGGAGCCAAATGTGGTGTTTGTGTCTTTTTCCAGTCAAATGTTGAGAGTGAAAATCAGGATGTGGTGTTCCTCTGATGCTCACTTGAACTAAAAGCATTTGAGCTGCACAAAGTGTGAAATGAGAGAGGAAGCAGTGAATCTACAAACTGCTGACAGACTTTCACACATTATTGTCCAGTGAAAATCAGGTTTTTGTGCAGCCAGACTTGATCCTGATTTGAGTGTTTCAGTCCTGTTCTAGTGATGAAATGAGAACTTCCTTCATCTTGTGTGTGATGGAGAAGAATAAAGGGCTGTGACTAAAAATCCTGACTCTGAGTTCTTCATTACAAACATACATTATATCAGCTGTTTATTTTTGTGGGATCCAGTGTTCATTATTTGAGACTACTTCTCTCCAGTCAAGCTGTTTTTTTTTCTCATATCAGTGTCTCAAAAAATCTTGTACAAGGACTTCTTCTGTTTGGAACAGCCTCCCAGAAAAGGATGATGTTAGAGAGTACTATAAACCACCTTTTGTCAAATTTTGACAGGTCCCAATCAGAACCTGCCACGTCACAAAGCCCCGCCCACCACGCCCCTAACGGCTGTTTTTAACCGGAAGTCCCGCCTTCCCTCGCTCACCATTGGCTGTTTTTAACCGGAAGTCCCGCCTTTCCACGCCCCCAACGGTTGTTTTTACCGGAAGTCCCTCCCTCTTTAACCGACAGAACCTTATCTCAACGGCGCAGACGTGCCCCTCCTACCCCAGCCCTTTCCTCCTATGACATAGCGTTGTAAACGGTCTTTGAGAGAAACCCACGTGTCCCCACCCCTCCCTTTCGTCCTATGACAGAGCATTTTAACGGTCTTTGAGACACGCGGGAAATTTGAAGTATAAAAGTAGTGTTTAGCATTACCTGCAGCTTTTTCTCTAGCTTTTTCTCCTTTCTCTCCCCATTTGCATCCTCTGAACCAAAATGCTACTGTCCAGTATTTCTCCCCACACCTCTCACCGGTACCAGAGGCGTCCGTTTGAACACAAGAACCCTCTCCTCCCACCGGAAGTCCCTCCCTCTTTAACTGACAGAGACTTTATCTAAGCAGAACCAGAGGTGTCCATGTGAACAAAATGATGCTGTCCAGCTTTCCTCCCCTCCCTGCATCCAAAGACAGAGGTTTATCAGTCTAGACGGGAGAGGTGTCTGTCTGAACAAAAATGCTACTGTCTAGAGTGTCTCTCCCTCCATCCCCACACCACTCATCAGTGCACCCGGGAAATTTGAACAAAGGGTACATTGGACAGCTTTTCTGTTGAGGGACGATATCTAACTGTGGCTGAAACTCTGAGGTGCTTTACAGGCCCTGAAGTAGGCCTCTTGTTTGTTTTTTTTATAGCAACTTTATAAAATTCCTTGGGTGAGGCCCAACTTCACGTACTCTGCTTCTCTTAAAACCAGTGTGACAGAACAGCTTCAATAAGGACATTTCACTGACTACAAACTCATGTTTTATTACCAGACGTATGTCTCAGTAACGGAAACAGACAATAATGTGATGTTTGGTCTCATCTGACAATTTTCATGAGGAAGATAAGAAGTATGCAAGAATCAGCGAAAATATCCAAGAATTAACTAATGACGAATCTGAGGACAGGACTCAAAATAAAACAAAGCAAAAAAAATTTAAAAAATAAAACAAACAGCACCGGTCTCTTGCTTTAGGATAAAAAACAGTGACTTGAATGCCTCTTGACTCATTATTCTCTAAAACTGGTCACAAATGATTCAATATGCAAGGCTTGAGCTAAACAACACGTTGGAGGAACGACAGAAAATATATGTAGCATCACATCATTGCTAGAAACTGCTGTGGTGGTTTTATATTAGTACATGGCACTTGGCACTGCCACATATAGAGGGAAACAATGAAACGGGGATACTGACAGCAAAGTAGTTTTTTTTTACTATA
Organism: Amphiprion ocellaris; assembly: GCF_022539595.1. Taxonomy (NCBI): domain Eukaryota; kingdom Metazoa; phylum Chordata; class Actinopteri; family Pomacentridae; genus Amphiprion; species Amphiprion ocellaris. The sequence goes on along the minus strand of NC_072789.1, from coordinate 16,162,510 downwards.
CACAATAAATATTAAAATAAAGAATGCATACAAACTTTTTGAAAAAATCTGTAATAATTAAAGGAGGAAGGAAAAGAAGGTTGTTGGATGGTACTGAATGATAAGAGTCTCCTCTTTGATGGCATAGAATGACATGAGCTTCCTCTTATAGATAGCATGGAGTGATGTTCACACTCCTGCATGTAAGGACAGAAGAGAATATACGACTGATCAGTGATTCAACTAAAAGATGTTTCACCATCATATTCAATGGAATAAGCCGGGACATTTCGAGATCCTAAGAGCGTTCGTGTTTTTTAACCTTTCTTTTAGTTTGAACTTTTTAATGAACTTGTAAATGCAAGTTGGCTGATCGACTTAAGTCTCAGGTGTTTTTGAGGCAGATCAAAAATGTAAACTTCAACACACTTTTAGATGAGATGGTATATTTGCTTTAGAATCAGTATCTTCAAACATAACTGGATTTCATGTTTTTGTACTAATATACTAAGTTTCAACTTCAGTGCATATTCCAACCATTTTCAAACTTTTATATCTGATTAAACGCTATTTAGGAGCAAATGGAATAAATATTTTTTGAGGAAAAATGCAATAAAAAAAGCACAAAAAAGCATTACATTTTGCTAATGTTTTGTATTCTACCCAGCTCTGCTTATAATAGCAATAATTATCACATAACACCTGCCTAAAATCACAAATATAAAACTGTAAAAAACAAACACACTACAGGATATTCAGTGAACTCAAGTCAATGCTTATTTAAAGTGAAGCTGAGTCCACATACACTCCTAAACTGAAGGTTTGTCACTGCTTTTGCTGCACTCCTGACAACAGTAATGTTGTTTTTTTCTACATAATAAACCATCAAGACAGTTCATCACATAAAAACACTCGTAAGGTCGCTAAAAGAGTTGAGAGATGTAAGTATTTTTCACAATCTGGTTTGCCAGGGATCTTCATTTCCTTGAGGTATCTCTTAAAATGACAATCAGTGATGACCCTTTCTTTCTTGGGGCAGAACCTTTTGGGTTTCCCTACAAAAAATGAATTAAGATTTTACTCAACTGAAAACACATTTTGTTAAGAGACCACAATCGTTTCTTAAAAATAAATGTCGCAATGTTCCATGTCGTTAATATTTTTGTACTGTAAATATACGTTTTGGATTGAATGGCAATTTCTTGGTGTCTTCAATTCATACTACTTGACAATAAACTTGAAAACTTACAATACTTCAAAAATAAAAAATGTTTTATTTTAAAACAAATAAATAAAATGTTTTTAGTACTTTTTCCAAAAAAATTTAAAAATGTTTTGCACTGAATAGTTTTTAGTACGTTTTCTTAAAAAATAAATAAAAAATGTTTTTAGTACTTGTTTTATTTTTAAAAAGTAAATAAATAAAACGTATGGTGCAGAATAGTTTTTAGTACTTGTTTATAAAATATTTTACTACGTGTTTTCAAAAAATTATTAAACATTTTGTTTGAATCACAGTTTAAGGTATCGTGTTTCATGAATGGTAACTCTATGAATGTGTTGTTGCCCAATTGCAGGCTGGACTCTCAAGGCAAACTCGACATTTTCCTCCTCTGTTGTTTCAGCTTAATTTATTTGATGGTGAGACACAGCAGGCAAAAGTGTAGATGTTGTGTTGGCAAATTTACAGGCCTAATCACCGGAGGTAAAGCGAAAAACACTCTATTGCCTGTTTTTGGTCAGCACCCAAACCCTCGAGAGTTCATTTGAATCTCTGTGACAATGTGGCATACATTGTTGAACTTTTCTTTTCAGTTCTTGTTTGAAAGTGCATTTTATGTCATGGTTGATTATCTTATGATTCCTCTCCTCACTAGTTCCTCCCTACAGCATCTCCTATGCTGTTACCCTTAAAATGCTTAGATGGAAAGAGACAGTCAGACCTCAAAGCTCTGCAGATACAAAAACATGACGACACCCAACCTTCCCCTATTTTTTCTTTCTTTTCTTCTTTTTTTCTGTCAGTGTTCGGCGTGTGTTGTGTAGTGTGACTCCAAAGAGTTGTCCTCCCTCCCCATGTGTAAACTGGCCTGTTGAATCCTGCTCTGCCCAAACAGGTTGAGAAACAAACAAAATCCTATATCTATCATGTTAAGCTAAATGGCTGCTGATTTAATATTTAATGTCTAAATGTGTGGTTAGTATTGATGTTCTGATAGAACTCACGGCAAGAAGAAACTGATAAGTTTTGCTGCACTATTATAAAAATGCAGAGACTGTAATTCTTCTGCCTCACAATTAGTGTTACACCTTTTATCTAAATATTTAGAATGACAAGGTTTCAAAGTATTGTTGACAGTGTAACTGCTGAGCTATTTTCTGTTGGGTGTGCCTGGTATGCAGCAACACATGAGCATTTACTAAACTTATAACATAATATTAATTTATTCTTATTTATTATCTGTTAATCAGGTTATGGAGTGAATTTTGCTTGAAGGAAAAAATAAACTTGAAGGATGGTAGGGTAAATGTTCTTCTTGCACAGTATCTCTTCAATATACTTACAACTATTATGTCTTTATATATTGATAGGAAGATTCATAAATAAAATAAATATTCAGGTAGATAAATCTCCAATGAAGGAAAAAATCGTGGAAATGCTAATCGGTGCAGCCAGACCAGACGTAGACACACGAAGAGTTACACTTCAGTGGATGTGACTTGGACTAGCAATACAAGGACTTGGCTGAAGATGAATCTACATACACACACACACACACACACACACACACACACACACACACACACGCTCAATTCATCTAGCAAATTTACAAAGACTGAAGAACATACAAACAGAGCTGTGATAGAAAGGAATCTGTTTAAAGAAGTTCTTGTCCAACAAGTATTGATCCGTTTTGTTTTTTGTAAAGAAATGTCCTGCTCTGCAGTTCTGCAGCAAGTAGGAATAAAACTTAAAACAAACAAACAAAAAAACCCACCCACACTTAATTTGTGAAGTAAAGAAAGATGGGACCGTCTGAAGAGAATTTTTGTCATTGCTGTATCTTGTAAAGGGATTTACCTAAAATAGGTGAAAAGTTTAACCTGAGGCTTACAGTAAGTTATCACTCAGCAATTGACTCTAAAGTAAGGGCCAACACAACTCTATCATCAATAGAGGTTAATATATTATGGCACATCATGTTTAATGGTTTTCTACATATTCATACATTTGCTGCTTCTTCATTTTTATAAGGGTAAATGGAGAAAATACTTGAAGTTATAAATTCAGGGGTGATTTAAATATAAAGTTTCTAAAGCTTATGTTTTCTTCCTTTAAAAGCCTACAGAGAGCCGTCAAATGCAATCGATCCAACGTAAAATCTCATTTTAGAAAACGTAACCGTTATCAGTTGTGGGCTGTAGGACAAAAAGAAACAACAAGCTACTCTTTCACAAATTACAAAATACAATGAATTAACATTACACGGCTCCAACTCTAACAGAGAGAATAAGTACTGCGCTTGTACGTCTGCTTTAAATACTACTACAATCACTAAGGTGAATCTATTCCTAGTACACTCCTAACATTTCAGTGTAATTTTACTGTCGTTCCTCTGTTCTCTGATTCGTCCCACATCTTCAGCGTCATGTCAGACAGAAAAGAAGAATAAAAAACAAACGAGCATGCAAGACGTTTTTAACTTTGTTTCCAAAATTCAATGTAACTGTCTGTACACTTTACAGTAGCATACAGCCTGACACAACAAAAGATGTCTTAAACATTTTAAATATATCTTGGGCACAAATAGCAAGTAAAATGGCTTAACACTGGTTCTACCACGACTGTTGTTTTTCAGCAGAAAAAATGTCATGATTCAAATTAAATGCAGGACTTTTCCCCCAAAGCAAGCTGTATTGTCTACATGCTAAGTGTAACGGTTCAGTGACGAGGCGGTAAACCAAACGTACAGATATTTGTAATACATTTAAAAAGTAGATATGACATGCCTTTTGAATCAAAAATGCAAAAGATTTTCCTTTAAGGATTTTCTTTAAACATGCAGCTGCATGTATTGTACAACATTCAGCGTACAACAAAACAGGTCATGCACATAAAGATGAGCAGGATGAAAAGTATTAAATGTCTCCCCCTGATCTTTCAGAAAAAGCCACGACTGGTCATTTTTACACAATCACACAGCCCATGGAGGAGACGAACGCACCCGGTGCTACATTACACACTCGGTGTACAATTTATGTACAATTTACATTCACACTCTGGACATGTGCACTCGTGACATCATGTCCGAGTAAACACCACTGTGCCCTTTAACAATTTCACTTGAATAAAAACAAATTCTACTTTGTAAAGAGCTACTAACTTGTGGTGAGAAAAGGCAGAAAGAAGGGCTACTGAACAGAACCTGTGCTGAGTTCACAGCAGGGATTGTTTGGGCAGAGCAGGATTCAACAGGCCAGTTTACACATGGGGAGGGAGGACAACTCATTGTAGTCACACTACACACTGAACACTGAAGGTGACAGCATAGGAGATGCTGTAGGGAGGAACTAGTGCGGAGAGGAATCATAAGATGATCAACCATAACACAAAATGCACTTTCAAACAAGAACTGAAAAGAAAAGTTCAACAATGTATGCCACATTGTCACAGAGATTCAAATGAACTCTCGAGGGTTTGGGTGCTGACCAAAAACAGGCTATAGAGTTTTTTCGCTTTACCTCCGGTGATTAGGCCTGTAAATTTGCCAACACAACATCTACACTTTTGCCTGCTGTGTCTCACCATCAAATAAATTAAGCTGAAACAACAGAGGAGGAAAATGTCGAGTTTGCCTTGAGAGTCCAGCCTGCAATTGGGCAACAACACATTCATAGAGTTACCATTCATGAAACACGATACCTTAAACTGTGATTCAAACAAAACATTTGATAATTTTTTGAAAACAATCAATAAAACATTTTATAAAACAAGTACTAAAAACTATTCTGCACCATACGTTTTATTTATTTACTTTTTAAAAATAAAACAAGTACTAAAAACATTTTTGATTTATTTTTTTTAAGAAAATGTACTAAAAACTATTCAGTGCAAAGCATTTTTAAATTTTTTTGGAAAAAGTACTAAAAACATTTTATTTATTTGTTTCAAAATAAAACATTTTTTATTTTTAATTTCTTTTTGGAAAACAAGTACTAACAACATTTTATAAAAACTTTTCTACACAGAAACAATTTTTTTGAAAACAACATTTTATAAAAACTATTCTACACAAAAATATTTTAGAATTTTTGAAAATAACAAGCGGTAAAACCTAATCAAACAAATTTTTAAAAAACCTATTCTACACAAAAACATTTTTTTAGAAAACAATATTTTGTAAAAAAAAAACAAAACATTTTTATAGAAAACATTTTATACAAACTATTCTACACAAAAACTATTTTTAAAAAGATCAACACAGTGCTGACAGTGATCAGCCAGGAGTCTGGGAAAAATCACCTTCTCACACTGAAGATGATATATCTGTCATTGAAATGGTAATTATGGATTCTTTTTTTGTTTTTTGTTTTTTTTGGCCAGGGCTAGTAAATAATAATTATAACTATGTGCAGAAACTACAATAAAAATGTTGCAAGATATTTTTAGCACTCATTGTCTTGCTCTTTTTTCTGTATTTCATTAAATAGAACCACAGGTTTCCCTTATTCAGAAACAGAAGATATTCAGTCTAAAGACCAGGCTGCCTCCATAGACGAGGATGGTAAGTTTTCCATGCAGTATTTTAATAGAAAAAAATATCTGTGGCTTTCATTCATTCAGTTACTTTGAATAAGTGATTTTTTTTTTGTTTGTTTCTACACAAGCGGTTTCAAGAAACTTGGACACAGAGGATTCTGAAGAAAGGGCTACTCTTTCAAGAGTTGAAGTTGAAATTGAAGACACCAAGAAATTGCCATTCAATCCAAAACGTATATTTACAGTACAAAAATATTAACGACATGGAACATTGCGACATTTATTTTTAAGAAATGATTGTGGTCTCATAACAAAATGTGTTTTCAGTTGAGTAAAATCTTAATTCATTTTTTGTAGGGAAACCCAAAAGGTTCTGCCCCCAGAAAGAAAGGGTCATCACTGATTGTCATTTTAAGAGATACCTCAAGGAAATGATCCCTGGCAAACCAGATTGTTAAAAAATACTTACATCTCTCAACTCTTTTAGCGACCTTACGAGTTTTTTTATGTGATGAACTGTCTTGATGGTTTATTATGTAGAAAAAAACAACATTACTGTTGTCAGGAGTGCAGCAAAAGCAGTGACAAACCTTCCGTTTAGGAGTGTATGTGGACTAAGCTTCACTTTAAATAAGCATTGACTTGAGTTCACTGAACATCCTGTAGTTGTGCGTTTGTTTGTTTTTTTTACTGTTTTATTGCATTTTTCCTTAAAAAATATTTATTCCATTTGCTCCTAAATAGCGTTTAATCAGATATAAAAGTTTGAAAATGGTTGGAATATGCACTGAAGTTGAACCTTAGTATATTAGTACAAAAACATTAAATCCAGTTATGTTTGAAGATACTGATTCTAAAGCAAATACACCATCTCATCTCAAAGTGTGTTGAAGTTTACATTTTTGATCTGCCTCAAAAAACACCTGAGACTTAAGTCGATCAGCCAACTTGCATTTACAAGTTCATTAAAAAGTTCCAACTAAAAGAAAGGTTAAAAAACACGAACGCTCTTAGGATCTCGAAATGTCCCGGCTTATTCCGTTGAATATGATGGTGAAACATCTTTTAGTTGAATCACTGATCAGTCGTATATTCTCTTCTGTCCTTACATGCAGGAGTGTGAACATCACTCCATGCTATCTAAGAGGAAGCTCATGTCATTCTATGCCATCAAAGAGGAGACTCTTATCATTCAGTACCATCCAACAACCTTCTTTTCCTTCCTCATTTCATTATTACAGAATTTTTCAAAAAGTTTGTATGCATTCTTTATTTTAATATTTATTGTGTATAGTAAAAAAAAAACTACTTTGCTGTCAGTATCCCCATTTCATTGTTTCCCTCTATATGTGGCAGTGCCAAGTGCCATGTACTAATATAAAACCACCACAGCAGTTTCTAGCAATGATGTGATGCTACATGTATTTTCTGTCGTTCCTCCAATGTGTTGTTTAGCTCAAGCCTTGCATATTGAATCATTTGTGACCAGTTTTAGAGAATAATGAGTCAAGAGGTATTCAAGTCACTGTTGCTAACCTAAAGCAAGAGACCGGTGCTGTTTGTTTTATTTTTTAAATTTTTTGCTTTGTTTTATTTTGAGTCCTGTCCTCAGATTCTTCTTCTTCTTCTTCTTCTCTCAGCCTGTCCCGCCACTGCTGTCGGATAGCCTCCACATACGCTTCCACTCTTGACGATTTTGTGCCACTTGCATCCATTTACTTCCCGCCTTTTGCTCGATATCATCTCTCCATCTACGCTTTGGTCTTCCTCTCGTTCTTCTTCTGTCCCTTGGCGTCCATTCTGTTGTTTTCCTAGCCCAGTTGTTGATGTCCATTCGGGCGACATGTCCTGCCCACTGGCCTTTTGCCTTTTCCACTTTCCAGACTACATCTTCCACCTTTGTCCGAGCTCTTATATTTTCATTTCTGAACTTATCTTTTATTGTGATTCCAAGCATTGCTCTTTCCATGCTGCGTTGGGCTACAGCCAATTTATTCTTTAGATGTTTCGTTAGTGACCATGTCTCTGCTGCATACGTCATCGATGGTAATATAACTGTATCCATGATCTTCTTCTTCATACACATAGGTATCTTCTGATCTTTTAAGAAGGAGCTGTACTGACCAAATTGTTTCCAGCCTGCTGTTATTCTTTCGTCGATTTCTCTAGCCATCTCATTTCCTGGTGTTAGCATCCTTCCCAAGTATTTGTATTCCTCAACTTCTTCGAGCTGTTCGCCATCTATAGATATTCCATTCCTTCTCGTTCTTCTCGCGACTTCATTGCACATAATCTTTGTCTTCCTTTTATTCATCTTCATACCATCTTTCTTTCCTTCTTTATTCAAGTCGTTTAGCAGTCTTCCTAGTTGTTCTTCAGATTCCGTAAACAAGATGATGTCATCTGCAAATCTCAAATTGTTAAGACGGTCCCCATTGATGTTGATTCCAGTCTCATATTCTATTCTCCTGAATATTTCTTCTAATGCCGCTGTGAACATCACTGGCGATAGTGTGTCACCTTGTCTCACTCCCTTCATGACGCAGATCTTCCTGCTCACTGTATCAGTTCTTACTTGTGCCGTACCACCATCATATGTTTCTTTCAGGATGTTGATGTAGTTATCCTCGACCCCGTGCTGTTTTAGCGCCTTGAAGACCGCCTTGTGCTGAATGGAGTCGAAGGCCTTCTCATAGTCTACAAATGCCATATAGGTGGGTATGTTGTATTCGTTGGTTTTCTCTAGTATTTGTACCACTGAATGCAGATGGTCTATGGTGGACTGACCTTTACGGTATGCGGCTTGTTCTGGCGGTTGCTGCTCATTCAGGGTTCTGTTTAGTCGGTTTTTCAGGATCTTCATGAAAAGTTTGTACACTTGGGACAGCAAACTGATGGGTCTATAGTTTGCTAGGTCTTTCTTATCTCCCTTCTTGAAAATTAGTGTAATAATGGCGTTCTTCCACTCCGTTGGTATCTGCTCTGCTGTCAACACTTTGTTAAATAACTCTTTCAGTTTGTCCCGAACGATTTCCCCTCCAGCTATCAGCATTTCTATTACAATTTGATCTTCTCCTGGCGCCTTGTTTTTCTTCATACTCTTCATTGCTTTCTCAATTTCACAATCTATGATTGTTGGTGCTTTCTCTGATGTTGTTCTTATGAAGTTTTGGGCCGCATCTTTGTACAGGTTCTCGTAGAACTCTGCACACCTCTCGATAATCCTCTCTCTGTTAGTGGTAATAGTCCCGTCTTCTTCTTTCAGTGCTGGTATCAAAACTTTGCGGCCTTGATTGTTATTTGCTTTTTTGAGTCCTTTTCTACTTTCGATCGCTATCTTCACTTTCATGGTATTGTGTTCCCTGAGGTCTGCTCTCATTTTCTTTCTGATGGTCTTACACAATTCAGTGTACTCTACTTTTTCACGGGTGTTTAAATCTCTGCTCGCCATCTTTCTTCTTTCTTTCAGTAGCTCTTTGGTTTCTGGTTTCAGTTTCTCATCGTGATTTCTTCCTTGTTTCCCTGCTACTTCCAGCGCACACTTTTTGATGGTTTCTTTGAAGCTTTGTACCATCTCATCTATCTCTTCTTCATTCGATAGCATCTCGAAGTGATTTTGTAACTTCAGCTGGAATTCATTTTCTTTCTGCATTAGTGCCTCAATGTTAACTTTGATTGTTCTACTGTCCTCAGATTCATCATTAGTTAATTCTTGGATATTTTCGCTGATTCTTGCATACTTCTTATCTTCCTCATGAAAATTGTCAAATGAGACCAAACATCACATTATTGTCTGTTTCCGTTACTGAGACATACGTCAGGGAATAAAACATGAGTTTGTAGTCAGTGAAATGTCTTTCTTGAAGCTGCTCTGTCACATTGGTTTTAAGAGAAGCAGAGTACTTGAAGTTGGGCCTCACCCAAGGAATTTTATAAAGTTGCTATAAAAAAAACAAACAAGAGGCCTACTTCAGGGCCTGTAAAGCACCTCAGAGTTTCAGCCACAGTTAGATATCGTCCCTCAACAGAAAAGCTGTCCAGTGTACCTTTTGTTCAAATTTCCCGGGTGCACTGGTGAGAGGTGTGGGGATGGAGGGAGAGACACCCTAGACAGTAGCATTGTTGTTCAGACAGACACCTCTCCCATCTAGACTGATAAACCTCTGTCTTTGGATGCAGAGAGGGGAGAGTGAGGAGGGACGACATGTCTGGTTCTGCTTAGATAAGCCTCTGTCAGTTAAGGAGGGACTTCTGGTGGGAGGAAGAGGTAGAGAGGAAGAGGGTTCTTGTGTTTACATGGACGCCTCTGGTCCTGGTGAGAGGTGTGGGGAGAAATACTGGACAGTAGCATTTTGGTTCAGAGGATGCAAAATGGGGAGAGAGGTGAAAAGTTAGAGAAAAAGCTGGAGATAATGCTAGACAACTTTTATACTTCAAATTTCCCAGGTTTCTCTCAAAGACCATTTAAAAAGCTCTGTCAGGACGAAAGGGAGGGGTAGGGGGGCACGTCTGGTCTGTTGAGATAAGCTTCTGTCAGTTAAAGAGGGAGTTGGTTAGGGTTAGGGTTGCTATGCAGATTAGGGTTGCTACGCAGGTTAGGGTACTGGAAGGCGGGACTTCCGGTTAAAAACAGACGTTGGGGGCGTGGTGGGCGGGACTTCCGGTTGTGACGTGGCAGCTTCCGATTGGGACCTGTCAAAATTTGACGAAAGGTGGTTTATATTACTTTCTCACAACTCATGCATTAATTAAACAATAAATGGTTATTAATATCAATATTGTAATACCTATATGTGACATCAATTTCAGTGTTAGGCTAGCAGTGCCTTTAAAAAATAATAAAACCTAACATTGTTCATCTGCTGTATTCTACTCAACATGGAACAGGGTTCTAAAAAATACATTTGAAGTCCAAAAAAAAAAATTATTATTGGTCACAAATACATCTGACAGAATAGTGAGAAAAAGATGTTTCTACAAATGGATTTACTATTTTGGTGATCATCACTCATTTGACGTAAAAATCTAAAATATTTCACCACTTTTTCTTTCTTTTTAATCATGCTTATTTGCTTATTTCCTCATAATGTGTGATTATTTACATGTTGTTTGGACACATCATGAAGAGTAACTGACATTTTTTAACAAATACATCTAATTTTAACTGATGGACCTGAAATAATCATTAAATATTTTTGTCATTTTATTCATATTTTTGGTAACTTTTTCTCATATTTCGATCATTTTATAAATATTTGTGATAGTTTTAGCTCATGTTTTTGTCATTTTATACATATTTGTGGAAATTTTATCTCATATTTTGGCCTTTTTTTGGGGGTAGTTTTATGTCATATTTTGTTAGTTCTCCAGGACAACCTGCTGCTCTGTGGGGAGAGTTCTTCAACTGTGTGGCTCAATTCAATTCAGTTCAATTCAGTTCAATTCAATTCAATTCAGTTCAGTTCAGTTCAGTTCAGTTCAGTTCAGTTCAGTTCATTTCAGTTCAGTTCAGTTCAGTTCAGTTCAGTTCAGTTCAATTCAATTCAATTCAATTCAATTCAATTCAATTCAGTTCAATTCAATTCAGTTCAATTCAGTTCAATTCAATTTTATTTATATAGCACCAATTACAGTCAAATTGTCTCGAGACGCTTTACAGAACCCATATGCCTGAACCCCAGAGCAAGCCAAAAGGCGACAGTGGCAAGGAAAACACCCTTTTAACAGGGAAAAAACCTCGAGCAGAACCCGGCTCTAATGTGGGGGACCCATCTGCCTGCTGGCCAGGCGGGTTGAGAGGGACAGAAGAGGTAGAGAGGTAGAGATAGAGGGGTCGAGGTAGAGATAGAGGAATGGAGGTAGAGGGGTAGAGATAGAGGGGTAGAGGGTTACAGTTGGTGGGAGAACAACCAAACCTCTGAAGCATCCAGCTCTGGGACCAGGAACACTCGGAGAAAGGACACAGAAAGAAACAGAGTGAATGTAATGCAATAATGGTATATATAGTAAATACATAGGTAGTTAGAGAAGGGCTCAGTGCATCAAGAGAGGTTCCCCAGCAGTCTAGGCCTATAGCAGCAGAACTATGGGCAGACTAAAGGGACGTCAAGAGGGGAAGTCAGTTGTGCAAATGAAAACACCAGCTCACCCCGTCACGGTCCCCCAGTCAGCCCTAACTATAAGCTTTGTCAGAAAGGAAGGTTTTAAGCCTGGTCTTAAAAATAAAGAGGGTGTTCGCCTCCCGAACCCAAACTGGGAGATGGTTCCACAGGAGAGGAGCTGATAACTGAAGGCTCTGCCTCCCATTCTACTTTTAGAGATTCTAGGAACAACAAGTAAGCCTGCAGTCTGAGAACGAAGAGTTCTGCTAGTATAATATGGTACTATCAGGTCTTTAAGATATGATGGAGATTGGTTGTTAAGAGCTTTATATGTCAGAAGAAGGATTTTGAATTCTATTCTACATTTAACAGGAAGCCAATGAAGAGAAACCAGTATAGGAGAAATATGATCGCTCTTGCAAACTCCCGTCAGTACTCTGGCTGCAGCATTTTGGATCAGCTGTAGATGTTTCAGAGAGCTTTTGGGACAACCTGATAATAAGGAATTACAGTAGTCAAGCCTAGAAGTAACAAATGCATGGACTAGTTTTTCTGCATCACTCTGAGACAGGATGTTCCTGATTTTCACAATATTTCTCAGGTGGAAAAAGGAAGTCCTACAGATTTGTTTTATGTGTGAGTTAAAGGACAGAACCCTGAGGAACTCCATGATTAACCCTAGTATGCTCAGAAGAGTCATTGTTGACATGCACAAACTGGAACCTGTCTGATAAGTAGGATTTAAACCAGTCCAGTGCTGTCCCTTTAATGCCAATAGAATGTTCTAGTCGCTGTAATAAAAGTTTGTGGTCGATTGTATCGAATGCTGCACTAAGGTCCAATAAAATAAGTATAGAGACCAGTCCATTATCTGATGCTATGAGAACGTCATTAGTAACTTTCACCAGAGCTGTTTCTGTGCTATGATGCACTCTGAAGCCTGACTGAAACTCTTCAAACAAGCTATTCCTTTGTAAATGTTCACATAATTGATTTGCAACTGTTCTTTCCAGAATTTTTGAGAGAAATGGGAGGTTAGAAATTGGTCTATAGTTGGCTAAAACATCTGGATCTAGAGTGGGCTTTTAAAGTAAAGGTTTGATTACAGCAACCATAAAAGCCTGTGGTACATAGCCTGTTACTAGAGAGAGATTAATCAGATCTAACATTGAGGAATTAATTAAAGGTAAAGCCTCCTTGAACAGTCTAGTTGGGATAGGATCTAAAAGACATGTTGATGGTTTGGATGTAGAAACTATTGAAATTAGTTCAGACAGATGTATGAGAGTGAAAAATTCTAAAAATCCATCTGGTCTTTCAGCCAATTCTAAAGCAACTGTACTCGATGATACATCTGTGACATTTGTAGGAAGGGCCAGATTAATTTTTTCTCTAATCGTAATAATTTTATTTGTAAAGAAGCTCATGAAGTCATTACTGCTCAAGGAATACAAGGTTGAACAGAGCTCTGACTCTTTGTCAGCCTGGCTACAGTGCTGAAGAGAAACCTGGGGTTGTTCTTGTTTTCCTCTATTAAAGATGAATAGTATGTTGTCCTGGCACGATGAAGAGCTTTTTTATAAATTACTAGACTATTTTTCCAAGCTACATAAACTTCCTCTAAATTAGTGGAGTACCACTTCCTTTCCAGCTTTCAGGACGCCTGCTTTAAAGTCCGCAGCTGGGAATTATACCAAGGAGCAGGTCCTCTCTGAGATAGAACTTTCTTTTTTACAGGTGCAACACTATCAAGAGTTGTAACCAGTGAGGCTGCTGCATTATTAACAATATAATCCACTTCTGTGGGGGTAAAATCATAATATTTCCCTTCCATTATATCAGTAAGTGGTGCTGAACTAAATAGAGAGGGTATTATTTCCTTAAATTTAGTCACCGAATTGTGAGACAGACATCTACTGTAATGATATTTATTCTTAACTCCTATACAATCTATTGTTGTAAATTGAAATGTTATCATAAAATGGTCAGAAAGAAGAGGGTTCTGGGGAAATACTTTTAACTGTTCGATTTCTATGCCATAAGTCAGAACGAGGTCAAGGGTGTTATTAAAACTATGAGTTGGTTTATTTACATGTTGACAAAACCCGATTGAGTCTAATATTGAATTAAAAGCAGTCGTAAGGCTGTCACTGTCCACGTCAACATGAATGTTGAAGTCACCCACAATAATGACTTTATCTGAGCTGATGTTACACGGCTGAGAAAGATGGGCCAACTCTTCCTTGGTGCAACACATTTATTTTGCAGGAACTGCAAAAAGATGCAAAATTAACATGACTACAGGAGCTTGGTGCAGTTACGTTACTCAGATCACCGTATTGACTAGACTTTTTCTACATTACATTTACAAGTACTACCGAACAAATACTAGTACTGTAAACACAATATTTCAGAATCACATATGACTGGCACAAGTTGTACAATTTTACATTTTACAAAGATATCTTTATGAACTCAGAAAACCTTTTATTGTCTTTTAACCACTGCCTTTACCATGTTTTAACTGCAGCTTAATCACCTATGAATTACTTTTATGAACTGTATGGATCTTGTTTTTACCATTACTGTAACTTATTAATAACCATTGTACCTGTAACTCATTTCCACATTTAAATCACTTACAGCTTTAGCTAATGTACCACGTGTGACGATACATACTCCTCTGTCTTAGCTCAACTACATCATTTGCACTGGAATAGGTCCACACGAGAACACTCTTACTTAGCTTGACACACAGTTCATGCGCTTAAGACCAAAAACCTTCAAAAGTTCGTTTTACATGTCTTTTTACATAAACTCATGCTTGTACATTACTTTTGTGCATTTCTGGACACTTAGGTTGTGACCTTTTCCTTGTACAAATCTCCACTGTCTTTTGGTTTATTACTACAATCATCCATGACCCACGTCCGCCATTTCAGAAACACAACGTGTTGGCTGACTCGTTTTTAACTCATAAACCTTTTAAAACACGCATTAGCTTATCACACGTTACTCGCTAAGGTACTTAAGGAACACTACCACTGTTTGATATAACTTGTGTTTTGCTACAAACCAGCTTACCTGCAAAAAGATGCAAAATTAACATGACTACAGGAGCTTGGTGCAGTTACGTTACTCAGATCACCGTATTGACTAGACTTCTTCTACGGCGTCAGCTACTGATCCCCAAAACACCAAGCGCCCTCTGCTGGCGTAAAAGAGTATTGCATCTTACCACAAAACACACTGTAACCCTTATAATAGTGGACAATATACAGCAAAACAGTAGTTAATCTTGTAGTTCTCCACCTTAGATAAAAGTAAATGGGGGGGCAACTATTTTAACGCATAACTTAAACACATAGTGCCACACTGAGCACTAAATCAGATAAAAAGTCTGAGAATTGAGATAAAAACTCAGAGTAAGGAGCAGGAGGACGATATACAACAGGAAATAAAACTGGTTTCTGAGCTTCTAAATCTGGATGAAAGAGACTGAGAGTAAGATTTTCAAATAAACTGTAACTAGGTTTAGGTCTCTGGGTCATTTTTAAGCTAGAGAGGTAAATTGCTGCCACTCCTCCTCCTCGGCCTGTGATTCATTCATCATGTACTCTGAAAAGATTTCAACAGAGGATATACAGACATGGCTAACCTGTCAATGTACTGTTCTGAGACGAATGGAACTGAGAGATCAAGATGGCATCCGGTGAAATGATGTTGATCTGAAGGTGGATGTTCATCAATGAAGAGATGACACAGGTAGATCAAATTAAAAGTACATTTAATACGGACGAGCTCGTGATTCAAGCATCATGCGGTGAATGAATGAAGAGAGTTACAATGACTAGATCTTTATAGGTTTCAACATCTGGCATACATTAAGATACATCGCGTGCGAAGAACAAAGACAGAAAGAGGGAGCCAGGAGGTCCCTAGTCCCTTTAGGTTAACTCACAGGTCAACCTGTGATAGGTGATAGCTAAAGTAAACGTTTCAACATATGGTTTCATTTTGTTTAACATTCTTGAGCTAAAGAAAATATATGGAAAGCCCGTATCCCAGAAAAACACATACTATCATCCGGACGGGGGCTCGTCGCTATTATGTGCGG
This sequence comes from Amphiprion ocellaris, assembly GCF_022539595.1. Classification (NCBI taxonomy): domain Eukaryota; kingdom Metazoa; phylum Chordata; class Actinopteri; family Pomacentridae; genus Amphiprion; species Amphiprion ocellaris. The sequence continues at coordinate 16,146,552 of NC_072789.1, read as the reverse complement.
CTTAGACGTGACGGGGAAACAGCGAGACTCCATCACCTCCCCTCCACTATACAGCTGGGATCAATTAGAGGTCATGTTTTCTACCAAGGTCAGCCCAAGGACTGTAGAAAGTGTGGCTCCCTTGACCACTTAAGCAGCAGATTGCAATATCATTTTTGCAAGAATTTCAACAACAATAGCCATTCCACCAGAAACTGTGACCAGCACATGAGGTGCAATCTCTGTGGAGACAGCACTCACTCTTTCAGAGGCTGCCCTCAATCCTATGCTAGTAGAAGTGAAGGAACATGAAGAACAAGGACTGGAGATCAGAAGATGTTTGTTCTGTAACAATATCATTTGAGTGTTTAAGTCCTGTTCTAGTGATGAAATGAGAACTTCCTTCATCTTGTGTGTGATGGAGAAGAATAAAGGGCTGTGGCTAAAAATCCTGACTCTGAGTTCTTCATTACAAACATACATTATATCAGCTGTTTATTATTGTGGGATCCAGTGTTCGTTATTTGAGACAGAAGACAAACTACTTCTTTCCAATCAAGTTGCTTTTTTCTAATATCAGTGTCTCAAAAAATCTTGTACAAGGACTTATTCTGTTTGGAACAGCCTCCCAGAAAAGGATGATGTTTGAATGTGAACACAACATTTTCTTCTACATAGTACAATGTGATTGGCTATGGAACATACACATACAATTCAAATAATGAAATGTGAATGGCTAGGAGGTGGAGATAAATGATGATTTACACTCAGTTCTCCCTCTGATAGGTGCACAGATATGTCCATGTCTCTTGGCATACGATCCATCCATTCTCCAAGAGGCGCACCCTGTGAAAAGAACCCTCCTTTCTAAGACTTCCCGCACTCTCCTTTGTTAGCAGTGATGTGATGCAGCTACTGGTGGTATCCCATACGAAGGATTGTTATGGTTTCCTAACCTAAATAAACAGTTTCAGTGCAGCATTGCTATTACCTTATTTAGGTATGAGGATATACTGTGACTCTCTATGTCTTCAGAATGTGTACATATAAGGAACTGTAGTTTTGCAGCTTGTCCTGTCTGTGACCAACATATATTCAAACCTGAGGCTAGTTTCTCCCTTTAAAAGCCAATCACAACTCATGCATTAATTAAACAATAAATGGTTATTAATATCAATATTGTAATACCTATATGTGACATCAATTTCAGTGTTAGGCTAGCAGTGCCTTTAAAAAATAATAAAACCTAACATTATTCATCTGCTGTATTCTACTCAACATGGAACAGGGTTCTAAAAAATACATTTGAAGTCCAAAAAAAATTATTATTGGTCACAAATACATCTGACAGAATAGTGAGAGAAGGATGTTTCTACAAATGGATTTACTATTTTGGTGATCATCACTCATTTGACGTAAAAATCTAAAACATTTCACCATTTTTTCTTTCTTTTTAATCATGTTAATTTGTTTATTTCCTCATAATGTGTGATTATTTGCATGTTGTTTGGACACATCATGAAGAATAACTGACATTTTCCGGGCACTTCACTCAATTCAACTGAGTCAAGAAAGAACGTTTCAAATGTAGCTTTCACACAGGATAGCTGTCGTGAGCAACGTTGTCCTCAAGGAACAACCGCTGCTATTGTACGGAAAAGGAATTTGCAAGAATGATGCTTGCTTTGCTGTGTGCAACGTGACACGAGGCTGCCTTGTCCTGTACTGTGCTGTATTTGAGGAGCCATTTTCCGCTTTGACCGGTCTCGCCATTGTGTTTCCAGAATTGTGTGGCTGTGTGTGTTCTCAGTGCTGATGGTGGAACGGCCACGAGCCACCAACCAGCTACTTTTGAACTTCCACCCATTGTGAGACCATAGTGTGACCGAAAGCTCACCGTGCGACCCTTCTGTTCTTTCTCCAACTCGCTGAAACCCGTGCGGAAAAATCTGACTTGGATAATGTGACTGAAGACCTTTGCCATCCGCAGCCAAGAGGAAAACCACTCTCTCTTCAAACTGAGTTGCATAAGCATGACGATGCCACAGAAGCAGCTCGTGCACTGCTGGCTTCGTTTGACAGCTTTGGGGGTCACTGCCCAATCTGCCAGAGCGTTGTTGTTTGCTTGTTTTATTTCCATTCTACAAAGCCAGAGAAGGGTGCACCGTTCCTGGCGGCACTGCAGTGCCAGGTCGATGCGTGGAGTGAAAGGAGCAAGCCCCTCTTTCAGCTCCCAGTGCTAAAAGTCCGTTTAATATGTAGTCCTCACATTGGAGGACATATCAGATATTAAACTGACAAGAGCAGATTTTTTTTTATTAAATAATACATACAACAGAACTTGCACAAGCAATACAAGACATCAATCATAACACAACTTGTCATTCAGTGCACACATCAAGCACAGGAAACCAAAAATCACAGCTGCAGATTCAAAGAAAAATTCATACCCACCCAAAACAAACTGTCCTGACCGGAACAATACAGTCGCTCAATACATTTGTGCTATGAACCAGGCCGTAGGCACAACAAAATAAACATAACAACTGGTAACAATTGTCACAATATCCCTCGTTCACACACCCCAAACCCTCATCCCGCCAACCCCAATCCCCCTTTCCACCTCTCCAGAGCTGCATGCATTCCCCACCTCAGTATATCACTGTCAATCCTCCCACGAAGGTCTGCCACCAACTTGTTCATTACCCCTTGCACACCGATGCCCCTGTGCTTCTTGACAAGTTCCTGCCTTGCCCACCACAAGTTCCTTTTTGTTAGGCTAGCAATCAGCCATACAAGGAACGTCCCCGTTCCTTTGCCCACCCCTCTGTTGACGCATTCCCATGATATAGCAGGCCTGGACATCACCTGCCCAAATCTTGACACCACTCGAGACCAAAGTGCCTGTGCAAAAGGACAGTCCCACATGATGTGCACAACTGATTCATTGTCCGTGCAACCCTCTCTTGGACATGCAGGAGATCTCGCCAACCCATGCCAGTGCATTGTTTCGTGCACTGGCAAGCACCTGTGGAGACACAGCCAGTTGAGATCCTTCAGCCCATTGTCAAGTCCACATGGCTGGATTTCCCTCCAAGTGCTTGGTGACACCCCAATCACTGGTGGTGCAGACACTCTTTCCCTGACCTCATTATACAGGGCTCTGTGATCAAGCCTCACCGCTCCCACTGAAGCCTCTGGATGGGCTTTCAGCCACCTTGCAGTATGCTGGTAGTGCCAGGGCTGCTGCTCCACCCGTGGTGCCAAGTTGTCCCACACCATAAGCTCTCTCGCCTGATAGGCAAAAAACAGCCGCAGAAAGTAGCCTGATGGGTGCACTGTTGGGCCTGACAACTGAGCACACAAGAAAGACACAAAAATACAGTCCAGCTTCAATGGCAAGTGTGGTACGTCCCTTCCCCCTGTGTCGATCCAAGTCATCATGCGGGCCCTTGACAAATATTCATACCTGCCACCCCACAGGAAATCAAAGACCAGTCGTATCAGTGGCCATCTCATACTCACTGGAAGAGGGAAAATGTACGCCAAATACAAAAGTGATGGCAGTACGTCTGCCTTCAGCACAAGTACTTTCCCCACAAAAGTCAGGAATCTGCCCTTCCACAATGAGAGCTTCCTCTGGACCTTTGCAAGGCACTGAGTCCAGTTTGAGGTAGCGCTGTTGGCTGTCTCAAAATGAACCCCTAGGATCTTCAGAGGGCCAGGGCAGTGAGCAAGGCCCCCCGGCACGTCCGTCCCCCCTCTCCACCGGCAGAAGAACTTAACCAAGGACTTGGCAAATTTCAGGCTCGCCCCTGCTACCTGCCCGAAGTCCTGTATGACCCACAATGACCTGATCAGACATTCATCACTGTCCAGCAGCAACGTGGTGTCGTCCACATACTGAGACAGCTTCACCCTCGTGCCCCCACTGCCTGGCACCAAAAGCCCTCTGATCCCCTGGTCTGCACGAATGGCCGGCCCAAGGGGTTCTATGTACAAAATATACAGCAGAGGAGAGAGAGCGGGCACCCCTGCCTCACCCTAGAATGTACCCCGAAAACTTTCCCCAAGTGACCATTAACTGTCACCATGCTCCTCACCTCTGCATACAAAATCTGCAACCACCCCACAAAAACCTGGCTAAAACCCATCCTCTCAAGCACCCTAAACATGAAACCTCGGTGGACCCTGTCCAAAGCCTTCTGCTGGTCAAGAGCTACTGCCATCAGTGGCAGGTTACAGTCCTCTGACCAAGCAATTGCATCCCCGACAAGCTGGAGATTCCACCTCACCGAGCGCCCCATCACCCCACATGTCTGGTCCACGTGAACCACATGCGGTAGCGCCGCGCCGAGTCGGTCTGCAAGGACTTTTGCTAAAAGTTTGTGGTCCACACACAGCATAGTCAGTGGACGCCAGTTCCCCAGATCTGTGCGGTCCCCTTTTTTGTATAAGAGGGAGATAACCCCTGTTGCCAACGATTCTCCCATTGCGATAATGTGTAGCACCTCAGTTAAAACTTCCAATATTATCGGCCCCAGCACATCCCAGAAAACAACGTAAAACTCCACCAGAAGCCCATCAATGCCGGGGACCGTCTTTTTCCTCATTCGACGGAGCACTGCCTCAAGTTCATCGAGTGAGAGCGGGGCCTCCATAGCCTGTGCTATATCGGGTGGCACCCGCTGAGTGAGCAGGCTCAAAAACCTCTCCCTCGCCTCCTCATCAACCTCCCTCTCCTCAAAAAAACGCGATAATGGTCGGTGGTGACACTCGCCATTTCGCCTGCCTCTTGAGTGAGCCGTCCCTGTCCATCTCTGACTGCAGTCATTACCTGTCTCTCCCTGTTAGCCCGAATAGAGCTGAATAAAGCCCCCGAGCATGCCTCTGACTTTTCAACCAGGTCCCTCCTTGACCGCGCCAGATATGCACGAGCATCGTGCTCATAAAACTCCCTGAGCCGAGCCTTCAGAGAGTTACAAACCTGTGGGTCTATCTCACCCCCACAGTTACCCCTAGCATATTCCAGCTCAAGCTGTCGCTGCAACTGAGACACCCTTCTCCTTGCCTGCCTCTTCCTGGCCTTACAGTAATGCAGGCAAAAGCATCTAATGCGATCCTTTGCTGCTTCCCACCATTCAGTAAGCCCAGAGCACATAGGTCGAAGGCCCAAAAGACCCCAGAAAAACAACAAAAAATGTTCTCTAAAAACAGCCTCTTCCAACACACTAATATTAAGTCGCCAGTAGCCAGGCCCGAAATGTGGCATAGGCGAGCTTACCCAAAACAGTAGCCCATGATGGTCAGTAAAAAAGACAGGGAACACCTGTCCCTCCAACAAACTTAAAGACCTTGAGAAAAACACATAGTCCAGACGCTTGACTACCCCACGCGAGCTATGCCACGTGGGTCCGTCTGCCTTCGGTCGGACTGCCTTACCCCCATCCACCAGGCCATGTCCTTCCAGTAGCAGTGATATGAACTGCTTCCGAGTCATGTCTGTTCCCCCCAACTCAACATTAAAATCACCCCTGACAATGACCTGCCTGTTTGTAACAAGGTGCGGCTCCATGAGCCCGAAAACCTCCTCCCGCTCTGCTGGAGTTTGTGGCCCATACACCACAATGACCCTCAGCTTCAGTGACCCCCATGACACATCAGCACCCAGAACCCTCCCCTGAGAAATGATCACAACATTTTCTACTTTCACAGTACTTGACCCAAACAAAATCCCAACCCCAGTAGAGTGGACCCCCCCCAACACTCCAGACTGAGGGTCCCCGTCCCCACTCCCGTGAAAAAATTACCTTGTCTCTGACATCCCGTAAGTGGACCTCTTGCAAAAAACAAAAATCAGGCCGAAGAGAGCCCACATAATCAAAGACAACCCTCCTTTTAACAGGGTCCCTCATGCCCCTCACATTCAATGACAGTACATTAAAAGAACTCATCTTTGAAAATTAAAAAAAAATTGATCTCCAAACAAAACCCAGACCCCTTTCTATGGATCATACAAGTCTTCGCTGTCCATCTGCTCTGCCCAGGAAAAAGGCATGGCGTTTGGTGAGGACGACGGTCTGTTCGGTCCCTCATATGCATCATCCCCCAAAGGTGAAGGTACCATGAGAAGATCTGGGGTCCGTTTCACGAAGCAGGTTTAGTGAAAACTCTGAGTTTGTTAACCCTGAAATGAGGGAAACTCAGAGTTTTCCGTTTCACAAAGGGAGGTAACTCAAACCCGAGACAGAGGGGTAACTCTACCCTGTTTCACAAAGAGGGGTAACTTAAACTCTCGGTCAGTTACCGTAGTAACAGACTCTATGACTCTAACCTGGTCGGGACCAGGTTTTTCTCAGTAAACCTCAAGTTTCTCTCAGTCTCCGCCCTCTTTCAGTCACACACGCCATTTCATTTCCTCATTTATTTATTCAGCTGGTGAGTTTTGGCGAAGTCTAGTTCTGCCGTGTGTCAAAATGACGTCCTTTTATTAACGATCCAGTAGATGAAGGAGCAGCATTACTGCACAGATAATTAAATATTCGTCGGGAGATTGTTTTCAGACCGCGCATAGATGTTTTGGCATTTCCGGACAGTTATCTTTTTGAACGGTACCGTTTCACCTCACAATCCATAATCTACATCCACAACCTAATCCGTCCTTACATTCACAACATTACCAACCGCAGTCATGCTCTAATGTCCCAGCAGATGTTGTGTATTGTGCTGCGGTTCTTTGCAAATGGGAGTTTTTTATATAATATCGGAGATGCAGAGCACTTCAGTAAGGCAACTGTATACAGGACGGTCAGAAAAATGTGTGTCTGGCCCTGAAACGACTTTTACCATCTTTGTGGTTTTCCCTGGACAGAAACCTGTCAGAGCCATCAAGGAGGAGTTCCACAGGATTGCAGGTGAATGATGTAGAGATCTGTTAAATTAATTTTAAATCATATCCAGTTAATGACATTGTGCTGCAACCTCAGACTGTGATTAGTAAATTTAATTTCTTTTAGGATTTCCCAGTGTGATTGGCTGCATTGATGGCACACACATCCCCATCACAGCTCCCAAATATAATGAAGCTGATTATGTGAATAGGAAGTCCATTCACAGTATAAATGTGCAGGTAGGTTAGAGGTAGATTGACTATGGTTTCAAAATGTTAAAAACTGCATCATAGTTCAACATCTGACATTCTCTGCACTGTCAAGATCATATGTGATGCTGCATACATTATTTCCAATGTGGAGGCCAAGTGGTCTGGGTCTGTTCATGACTCGAGGATTTTTCGAGAGTCTAACCTGAGCAACAGACTGCAACGTGGTAAACAGCCTAAAGATTTTAACACTATAATTCACTTGTCTCCCTCCTTTAATATACTCTAATGTATCCACTATACATTACAGGAGAGCTTGATGGCCTTCTGCTGGGTGACAGGGGTTACCATGCCAACCTAGTCTGATGACCCCATACCCTGATCCTGAACCAGACCCCCAACAGAACTTCAACCAGGCTCATTGCAGGATGAGAGCCTGGGTGGAGATGACCATAGACCTGCTGAAAGCCCGTTTCCAGTGTCTACATCACTTCAGGGTGACTCCTGAGAGGCCTGTGATATTATTGTGGCATGTGTTGTTCTTCATAATATTACCACTATTAGAGGAGAGCAACACTCTGCCCTACAAACTGAAGACCCAGATGATGACCTCATCCACCTGCCAGCTATCCAGGACAGCAGAACAGTCAGAGACACCATATGCAATAATCACTGCAGAGTTTAAGTCACCATCATCACCACCACACCAAATAAAGACATGATACACATTTCATTTGGTCTTCTTTATTTCCTACAAATAAAAGAGCTGGTTTAGTTAATGTTCCAGTAGTTAACATAATTCACCTGTGACCTGCATCCACCTCTAACTTGTGCTCCAGTATTTCAATTTCCAGATCTGCCCTCCTAATCTGGTGGTCCAAGTATTGCATTTCTTCATCTGTTTTTTAGATTTTTCTCAGCAAGTGCATTTTGTAAATCTGTTTTACTGGTAACTGGGAATACATAGAGGACATTAAATTATACAGTTGCACATGAATTCCATGGAATGAACCTCTGGTGTTTACTGAACATCCATCTCACTGTGTCAATCTGTGCAGTGGAAGTTGAGGATGTATCCTGCTGCTGTCCAGCCATGCTCTGTTAAAAAGGATGAGAATGTGCAATACTTCAGTGTAGGCTAAATGTCACACTCTATATTCCACCAGAATGTTAAGAAATGTGAATGGGAAGAGAACTATCACTAACATACCTCTGTATGCCTTTCTGGATCCCCCTCTGTAAAGGCAGCAGACACAGTTTCATCCTCTTCATCCTAGATGAGTGATATGTTTCAGTGGACTTAAACTACCATTTGGTAAAATCTTTGGAGTATTGCCTACTTACAGTTACAAGGTCTGTTGTGGTGTGAAGGGGCTCCACCAGGCAGACAGCACCATCAGAATCTGTTGGGCCAAAAGAAAAAAGACCCAAAAGAGAAATAAATATTTGTATGAATATGCTTGAAAACATTCCATATATACATATACATGGGCTACACACACACACACACACACACACACACATTACATTTTATAAAAGCACTTGTGTCTTGGGGGTTGGTCTCAGAGGATGAGCTCCCTCCAGGGATTCCCTCAGCCACTGACCTTACCAAATTCTGGCTTAGGACCAGCTCCTCTGCCTCCGTTACAGGTGGTGGTGCTGGGCCACCTCCCTTTTTACAGGCATCTGCTTTCTTTCTGTTGGCTGAGTAGAAGTCTGTGTTAGTTTAAATAGGCTTAATTGTTTAACAGAACATGATATGGATGCAGACATTTAGGCTGTGTGTGGGATAAAACCACTGCACAGTCAAAAAGCCACCTAATATTTAGGCTAACTCACAATGTAAAACATGATCAAAATGAGGTAGCTCCATGAGATTATGCCGACGTCTTACCTGTTTGAACAATGTTTTTCTATTTCATCTTCAGCTGCTGCCACATGCGCTTCACCCCCGCGGGATTGCACCTAAATGAAATAACTTAATAGTCTACTATTCAGTTTTCCCCTGTAATATTATTGTGATTTAAACTTACGCATTGACCCGGGCAGCAATGTTCTCCCACGGCGTCTCCCTCTCTTTTGCAGCTGCAGGTGTTGCACTTCTTTCTAAAAACGTGTTCAAACTCGCTATATAAGCGCATTAAGATTTCCAATTCAAGCGGTGTAGTCCTCCGCTTCCCTGTTGCCATGGTGACTCGTCGAATCCACGCTCCATTGATACTGGCTTTTCAGGGTTGTGGTGCACGCGCTTAACTCCAGGTGAAACTACTCTGAGTTGATTTAACCAACTCAAATCAGCCGTTGTGAAACCGAAAACTCAAAGTTTTCTATCTCAGAGTAGATCAACTCAGAGTTCAGGGTTAAACTCAGAGTTTGTTGAACCTGCTTCGTGAAACGGACCCCTGGAGTCAGTTCAAGTTCCAATTCAAAACCAGGCAAGAGCGGGTCCCCCACAACAGCCTGAGTCTGTCCCTCATTCCCCCCTTCCCCGTCCCTCCCCACACTGTTTCCCTCCTGCATTCGACCCTCTACAACGCCTGCTGCTCCTTCTAATTCCTGGTCGGGCCCCGCCCCCTCCCGGCCCGCAACCTTCAACCCTCCATTCTCGACTGTTCCTTCACCCCTTGACCTCTTGCTATGCATGCCCTTTTCAGCAGGAGGACCCGCTTCAAAGGCCTGTGATCCTCTACGCGCCCCATGCTTGCCCTCGGGTAAGGCTGGGACAGGGGCACCCACAGAGGAAACCACCTGGAGGTCGACCGAGGTCGATGGGCCCTCCCCGTGGTGCCCCGCAGGAACAGCTATGACTTTTCCTCCGCCTGCAGCACTCTCTCCACCTTCGGCAGGGCCAGCCCCCGCTGGACATCCATTTGGCACATCCTGCACTGTGCCAGCCAATCCAAAGCCCTTGTTGACCTTCGAGGTTCCCTCTGGCTTCCCACCTCTGGCGACTTCAGCAAAAGTCTTCACATGCTTCGGGCAGTCACGGTAAAGATGCCCCAAGCCACTGCATCCGTGACAGGCCCTTGGTGCGCTACAGTCCTTCGCCTCATGTCCTCCTTGCCCACAGAACCGGCAACGGTCTCCGGCACATGCTGCTTCCACGTGGCCTGACTGACGACATCGACGGCAAAATGCAGGTTGCCGAGAGTAATACAGGAAGCCCCTGTCACTGCCTAAGTTGAAAAAAGCGAGCGGGTGCTTCAGGCCATTAGGCCCTTCTGGATCAGCCTTTAAAAGCACCTGGAACTGCCGCCGACCAGTCCAAAACCCCATGGGATCCTTCACATACCTGGCCGCCATCACCACCTCTCCGTATTGACTCAAAAACGAAGCCAATTGCAGGTCAGTGACGAACGGGTTGTACATGTGCACAGTGATCAGTCTGAAGTTCGGCCGATCCAGGTTCCAAATCTTGTACTTGGCAAAGGGCATTGCTGCTGCTGCGTTCCTGCATTTCTCAGCTGCTCGTCCTTAAACTTCCTCCCCTCTCAGCGTGACATCAAAGGCCTTGTCCTGCTGGTTCCACTGGATGCAGTAGACATCTTCCACCTTGAGACGAAGAAGCCCCATGATGACATTCTTGCAGAACCAAGCACGAGACGATGCATCTTCCTCTGTTGAAGCCACTTGGAAATGCAGAGGATATCTCAGCCCAACCCTTGGGATCAGCTGCTCCGATGCGGCCTCCGTGGCCATCCTCGCAGTGTGAAACAGTATCCGCTCAGCAGTGACTGTCGTGAATCCAGATTTTTTTTTTTTTTTTTTTTTTTTTATTAAATAATACATACAACAGAACTTGCACAAGCAATACAAGACATCAATCATAACACAACTTCTCATTCAGTGCACACATCAAGCACAGAAAACCAAGAATTACAACTGTACATGTGAAGAAAAACTCATACCCCCCCCCCAAAAAAAACGTCCCAACTGGAACAACACAGACAGTTGCTCTATAAATTATCACTACACACCAGGCCATAGGCAAAAAAATAAACATAACAACTGGTAACAATTTTCAAAACATCCCTCATTTCCACACCCCAAACCCTCATCCCACCAACCCCAATCCCCCTTTCCACCTCTCCAGAGCTGCATGCATTCCCCACCTCAGTATATCACTGTCAATCCTCCCACGAAGCTCCACCACCAACTTGTTCATTACCCCTTGCACACCAATGACCCTGTGCTTCTTTACAAGTTCCTGTCTTGCCCACCACAAGTTCCTTTTTGTCAGGCTAGTAATCAGCCATACAAGGAATGTCCCCTTTCCTTTGCCCACCCCTCTGTTGACACGATCCCATGATATAGCAGGCCTGGACATCACCTGCCCAAATCTTGACACCACTCGAGACCAAAGTGCCTGTGCAAAAGAACAGTCCCACATGACGTGCACAACTGATTCATTGTCCGTGCAACCCACTCTTGGACATGCAGGAGATCTCGCCAACCCATGCCGGTGCATGATTTCGTGCACTGGCAAGCACCTGTGGAGACACAGCCAGTTGAGATCCTTGAGCCCATTGTCAAGTCCACGTGGCTGTATCTCCCTCCAAGTGCTTAGTGACACCCCAATCACTGGTGGTGCAGACACTCTTTCCCTGACCTCTTTATACAGGGCTCTGTGATCAAGCCTCACCGCTCCCACTGAAGCCTCTGGATGGGCTTTCAGCCACCTTGCAGCATGCTGGTAGTGCCAGGGCTGCTGCTCCACCCGTGGTGCCAAGTTGTCCCACACCATAAGCCCTCTCGCCTGATAGGCAAAAAACAGCCGCAGAAAGTAGCCTGATGGGTGCACTGTTGGGCCTGACAACTGAGCACACAAGAAAGACACAAAAATACAGTCCAGCTTCAATGGCAAGTGTGGTACGTCCCTTCCCCCTGCGTCGATCCTGGCCATCATGCGGGCCCTTGACAAATATTCATACCTGCCACCCCACAGGAAATCAAAGACCAGTCGCATCAGTGGCCGTCGCATACTGACTGGAAGAGGGAAAACGTAGGCCAAATATAAAAGCGATGGCAGTACGTCCGCCTTCAGCACAAGTACCTTCCCCACAAAAGTCAGGAATCTGCCCTTCCACAACGAGAGCTTCCTCTGGACCTTCGCAAGGCGCTCAGTCCAGTTTGAGGTAGCACTGTTGGCTGTCTCAAAATGAACCCCTAGGATCTTCAGAGGGCCAGGGCAGTGAGCAAGGCCCCCCGGTACGTCCGTCCGCCCTCTCCACCGGCCGAAGAACTTAACCGAGGACTTGGCAAAGTTCAGGCTCGCCCCTGCTACCTGCCCAAAAGCCTGTATGACCCGCAATGACTTGATCAGACATTCATCACTGTCCAGCAGCAACGTGGTGTCGTCCGCATACTGAGACAGCTTCACCCTCATGCCCCCACTGCCTGGCACCATAAGCCCTCTGATCCCCCGGTCTGCACGAATGGCCGCCCCAAGGGGTTCTATGTACAAAATATACAGCAGAGGAGAGAGCGGGCACCCCTGCCTCACGCCAGAATGTACCCCAAAAACTTTCCCCAGGTGACCATTAACTGTCACCATGCTCCTCACCCCTGCATACAAAATCTGCAACCACCCCACAAAAACCTGGCTATAACCCATTCGCTCAAGCACCCTAAACATGAAACCTCGGTGGACCCTGTCAAAAGCCTTCTGCTGGTCAAGAGCTACTGCCATCAGTGGCAGGTTACGGTCCTCTGACCAAGCAATCGCATCCCGGACAAGCTGGAGATTCCACCTCACCGAGCGTCCCTTCACCCCACATGTCTGGT
>NC_072789.1:15976357-16133590 GCF_022539595.1 Amphiprion ocellaris | reverse complement strand
TTTTTTTTTTTGGGGGGGGGTATGAGTTTTTCTTTGCATCTACAGTTGTAATTTTTGGTTTCCTGTGCTTGATGTGTGCACTGAATGAGAAGTTGTGTTATGATTGATGTCTTGTATTGCTTGTGCAAGTTCTGTTGTATGTATTATTTATTTAAAAAAAAAAAATAAAAAATCTGTTCTTATCAGTTTAATATCTGATATGTTCTCCAATGTGAGGACTATATATTAAACGGATTTTTAGCACCGGGAGCTGAAAGAGGGGCTTGCTCCTTTCACTCCATGCATCGACCTGGCACTGCAGTGCCGCCAGGAACGGTGCACCCTTCTCCGGCCTTGTAGAATAGAAATACAACAAGCAAACAACAACGCTCTGGCAGATTGGGCAGTGACCCCCAAAGCTGTCAAACGAAGCCAGCAGCGCAGGAGCTGCTTCTGTGGCGTCGTCATGCTTACGCAACTCAGTTTGAAGAGAGAGTGGTTTTCCTCTTGGCTGCGGACGGCAAAGGTCTTCAGTCACACTGTCCAAGTCAGATTTTTCCGCACGGGTTTCAGCGAGTTGGAGAAAGAACAGAAGGGTCGCACGGTGAGCTTTTGGTCACACTATGGTCTCACAATGGGTGGAAGTGCAAAAGTAGCATGTTGGTGGCTCGTGGCCGTTCCACCATCGGCACTGAGAACACACACAGCCACACAATTCTGGAAACACGATGGCGAGGACCGGTGAGAGCGGAAAATGGCTCCTCAAATGCAGCACAGTACAGGACAAGGCAGCCTCGTGTCACGTTGCGCACAGCAAAGCAAGCATCATTCTTGCAAATTCCTTGTCCGTACCCTAGCAGTGGTTGTTCCTTGAGGACAGCGTTGCTCACGACAGCTATCCTGTGTGAAAGCTACATTTGAAACGTTCTTTCTTGACTCAGTTGAATTGAGTGAAGTGGCCGGAAAATGTGGCCAGACGTCCTGCGGACCTGTGGGTGGCCCGCTTCTGAGTATCACCGAGCTCCCACAGTGTCGGATCACTCCACATCAGCCGCCGCAAATGTTTGGGCAGTGCTCAGTGGAGCTTGTGGGCGGAGTCGCCAAGCAGGAACCACTTGTGCAGCCCGGTGAAAACAGTGCACCAGCACAAGCGAGAACTGCGCCAGGGGGTTGGGCCCCGGCAGCGAAAAGTCAGGGCTCATCGCTTCTCGGCCTTTTGGCTAAGATCAAGTGTAGTATCTGGATTCACGACAGTCACTGCTGAGCGGATACCGTTTTTCACACTGCGAGGATGGCCACGAAGGCCGCATCGGAGCAGCTGATCCCAAGGGTTGGGCTGAGATACACTCTGCGTTTCCAAGTGGCTTCAACAGAGGAAGATGCATCGTCCCGTGCTTGGTTCTGCAAGAATGTCGTCATGGGGCTTCTTCATCTCAAGGTGGAAGATGTCTACTGCATCCAGTGGAATCAGCAAGACAAGGCCTTTGATGTCACGCTGAGAGGGGAGGAAATTTACGGACAAGCAGCTGAGAAATGCAGGACTGCAGCAGCAGCAATGCCCCTTGCCAAGTACAAGATTTGGAACCTGGACCGGCCGAACTTCAGACTGATCACGGTGCACATGTACAACCCGTTCGTCACTGACCTGCAATTGGCTTCGTTTCTGAGTCAATACGGAGAGGTGGTGACGGCGGCCAGGTATGTGAAGGATCCCATGGGATTTTGGACTGGTCGGCGGCAGTTCCAGGTGCTTTTAAAGGCTGATCCAGAAGGGCCTAATGGCCTGAAGCATCCGCCCGCTTTTTTCAACTTGGGCAGTGACAGGGGCTTCCTGTATTACTCTCGGCAACCTGCATTTTGCCGTCGATGTCGACAGTCAGGGCCACGTGGAAGCAACATGTGCCGGAGACCGTTGCCGGTTCTGTGGGCAAGGAGGACATGAGGCGAAGGACTGTGGCGCACCAAGGGCCTGTCATGGATGCAGTGGCTTGGGGCATCTCTACCGTGACTGCCCAAAGCGTGTAAAGACTTTTGCTGAAGTCGCCAGAGGTGGGAAGCCAGAGGGATCCTCGAGGGTCAACAAAGGCTTTGGATTGGCTGGCACAGTGCAGGATGTGCCAAATGGACCTCCAACGGGGGCTGGCCCGGCCGAAGGTGGAGAGAGTGCTGCAGGTGGAGGAAACGTCATACCTGTTCCTGCGGGGGACCACGGGGAGGGCTCATCGACCTCGGTCGGCCTCCAGGTGGTTTCCTCTGTTAGGTACCCCTGTCCCCAGCCTTACCCGAGGCCAAGCATGGGGCACGTCGAGGATCACAGGCCTTTGAAGCGGGTCCTCCTGCTGAAAAGGGCATGCATAGCAAGAGGTCAAGGGGTGAAGGAACAGTCGAGAATGGAGGGTTGAAGATTGCGGGCCGGGAGGGGGCGGGGCCCGACCAGGAATTAGAAGGAGTAGCAGGGGTTGTAGAGGGTCGAATGGAGGTGGGAAACAGTGTGGAGAGGGACGGGGAAGGGGGGAATGAGGGACAGACTCAGGCTGTTGTGGGGGACCCGCTCATGCCTGGTTTTGAACTGGAGCTTGAACTGACTCCAGATCTTCTCATGGTACCTTCACCTTTGGGGGAGGATGCATATGAGGGACCGAACAGACCGTCGTCCTCGCCGAACGCCATGCCTTTTTCCTGGGCAGAGCAGATGGACAGCGAGAACTTGTATGATCCATAGGAAGGGGTCTGGGTTTTGTTTGGAGATTAATTTTTTGAATTTTCAAGATGAGTTCTTTTAATGTACTGTCGTTGAATGTGAGGGGCATGAGGGACCCTGTTAAAAGGAGGGTTGTCTTTGATTATGTGGGCTCCCTTCGGCCTGATTTTTGTTTCTTGCAAGAGGTCCACTTACGGGATGTCAGAGACAAGGTAATTTTTTCACGGGAGTGGGGACGGGGACCCTCAGTCTGGAGTGTTGGGGGGGTCCACTCTACTGGGGTTGGGATTTTGTTTGGGTCAAGTACTGTGAAAGTGGAAAATGTTGTGATCATTTCTCAGGGGAGGGTTCTGGGTGCTGATGTGTCATGGGGGTCACTGAAGCTGAGGGTCATTGTGGTGTATGGGCCACAAACTCCAGCAGAGCGGGAGGAGGTTTTCGGGCTCATGGAGCCGCACCTCGTTACAAACAGGCAGGTCATTGTCGGGGGTGATTTTAATGTTGATTTGGGGGGAACAGGCATGACTCGGAAGCAGTACATATCACTGCTACTGGAAGGACATGGCCTGGTGGATGGGGGTAAGGCAGTCCGACCGAAGGCAGACGGACCCACGTGGCATAACTCGCGTGGGGTAGTCAAGCGTCTAGACTATGTGTTTTTCTCAAGGTCTTTAAGTTTGTTGGAGGGTCGGGTGTTCCCTGTCTTTTTTACTGACCATCATGGGCTACTGTTTCGGGTAAGCTCGCCTATGCCACATTTTGGGCCTGGATACTGGCGACTTAATAT
This sequence comes from Amphiprion ocellaris, assembly GCF_022539595.1. Classification (NCBI taxonomy): domain Eukaryota; kingdom Metazoa; phylum Chordata; class Actinopteri; family Pomacentridae; genus Amphiprion; species Amphiprion ocellaris. The sequence continues at coordinate 16,130,123 of NC_072789.1, read as the reverse complement.
TAGTGTGTTGGAAGAGGCTGTTTTTAGAGAACAATTTTTGTCGTTTTTCCAGGGTCTTTTGGGCCTTCGACCTATGTGCTCTGGGCTTACTGAATGGTGGGAAGCAGCAAAGGATCGCATTCGATGCTTTTGCCTGCATTACTGTAAGACCAGGAAGAGGCAGGTAAGGAGAAGGGTGTCTCACTTGCAGCAACAGCTTGAGCTGGAATATGCTAGGGGTAACTGCGGGGGTGAGATAGACCTACAGGTTTGTAACTCTCTGAAGGCTCGGCTCAGGGAGTTTTATGAGCACGATGCTCGTGCATATCTGGCGCGGTCAAGGAGGGACCTGGTTGAAAAGTCAGAGGCATGCTCGGGGGCTTTATTCAGCTCTATTCGGGCTAACAGGGAGAGACAGGTAATGACTGCAGTCAGAGATGGACAGGGACGGCTCACTCAAGAGGCAGGTGAAATGGCGAGTGTCACCACTGACCATTATCGCGTTTTCTTTGAGGAGAGGGAGGTTGATGAGGAGGCGGGGGAGAGGTTTTTGAGCCTGCTCACTCAGCGGGTGCCACCCGATATAGCACAGGCTATGGAGGCCCCGCTCTCACTCGATGAACTGGAGGCAGTGCTCCGTCGAATGAGAAAAAAGACGGTCCCCGGCATTGATGGGCTTCCGGTGGAGTTTTACGTTGTTTTCTGGGATGTGCTGGGGCCGATAATATTGGAAGTTTTAACTGAGGTGCTACACACTGGCACAATGGGAGAATCATTGGCAACAGGGGTTATCTCCCTCTTATACAAGAAAGGGGACCGCACAGATCTGGGGAACTGGCGTCCACTGACTATGCTGTGTGTGGACTACAAACTTTTAGCAAAAGTCCTTGCGGTCCGACTCAGCGCGGCGCTACCGCATGTGGTTCACGTGGACCAGACATGTGGGGTGAAGGGGCGCTCGGTGAGGTGGAATCTCCAGCTTGTCCGGGATGCGATTGCTTGGTCAGAGGACCGTAACCTGCCACTGATGGCAGTAGCTCTTGACCAGCAGAAGGCTTTTGACAGGGTCCACCGAGGTTTCATGTTTAGGGTGCTTGAGCGAATGGGTTTTAGCCAGGTTTTTGTGGGGTGGTTGCAGATTTTGTATGCAGAGGTGAGGAGCATGGTGACAGTTAATGGTCACCTGGGGAAGGTTTTCAGGGTACATACTGGGGTGAGGCAGGGGTGCCCACTCTCTCCTCTGCTGTATATTTTGTACATAGAACCCCTTGGGGCGGCCATTCGTGCAGACCAGGGGATCAGAGGGCTTTTGGTGCCAGGCAGTGGGGGCACGAGGGTGAAGCTGTCTCAGTATGCGGACGACACCACGTTGCTGCTGGACAGTGATGAATGTCTGATCAGGTCGTTGCGGGTCATACAGGACTTTGGGCAGGTAGCAGGGGCGAGCCTGAACTTTGCCAAGTCCTCGGTTAAGTTCTTCGGCCGGTGGAGAGGGCGGACGGACGTACCGGGGGGCCTTGCTCACTGCCCTGGCCCTCTGAAGATCCTAGGGGTTCATTTTGAGACAGCCAACTGCGCTACCTCAAACTGGACTGAGCGCCTTGCGAAGGTCCAGAGGAAGCTCTCGTTGTGGAAGGGCAGATTCCTGACTTTTGTGGGGAAGGTCCTTGTGCTGAAGGCGGATGTACTGCCATCACTTTTATATTTGGCGTACGTTTTCCCACTTCCAGTGAGTATGAGACGGCCACTGATGCGACTGGTCTTTGATTTCCTGTGGGGTGGCAGGTATGAATATTTGTCAAGGGCCCGTATGATGGCTAGGATCGACGCAGGGGGAAGGGACGTACCACACTTGCCATTGAAGCTGGACTGTATTTTTGTGTCTTTCTTGTGTGCTCAGTTGTCAGGCCCAACAGTGCACCCAGCAGGCTACTTCCTGCGGCTGTTTTTTGCCTATCAGGCGAGAGGGCTGATGGTGTGGGACAACTTGGCACCACGGGTGGAGCAGCAGCCCTGGCACTACCAGCATGCTGCAAGGTGGCTGAAAGCCCATCCAGAGGCTTTGGTGGGAGCAGTGAGGCTTGATCACAGAGCCCTGTATAATGAGGTTAGGGAAAGAGTGTCTGCACCTCCAGTGATTGGGGTGTCACCAAGCACGTGGAGGGAGATACAGCCACGTGCACTTGACAATGGGCTCAAGGATCTCAACTGGCTGTGTCTCCACAGGTGCTTGCCAGTGCACGAAATCATGCACCGGCATGGGTTGGCGAGATCTCCTGCATGTCCAAGAGAGGGTTGCACGGACAATGAATCAGTTGTGCACATCATGTGGGACTGTTCTTTTGCACAGGCACTTTGGTCTCGAGTGGTGTCAAGATTCGGGCAGGTGATGTCCAGGCCTGCTATATCATGGGATCGCGTCAACAGAGGGGTGGGCAAAGGAAAGGGGACGTTCCTTGTATGGCTGATTACTAGCCTAACAAAAAGGAACTTGTGGTGGGCAAGACAGGAACTTGTCAAGAAGCACAGGGTCATCGGTGTGCAAGGGGTAATGAACAAGCTGGTGGCGGAGCTTCGTGGGAAGATTGACAGTGATATACTGAGGTGGGGAATGCATGCAGCTCTGGAGAGGTGGAAAGGGGGATTGGGGTTGGTGGGATGAGGGTTTGGGGTGTGGAAATGAGGGATGTTTTGAAAATTGTTAACAGTTGTTATGTTTATTTTTTTTGCCTATGGCCTGGTGTGTAGTGATAATTTATTGAGCAACTGTCTGTGTTGTTCCAGTTGGGACGTTTTTTTTTTTTTTTTTTTTTTTGGGGGGGGGTATGAGTTTTTCTTTGCATCTACAGTTGTAATTTTTGGTTTCCTGTGCTTGATGTGTGCACTGAATGAGAAGTTGTGTTATGATTGATGTCTTGTATTGCTTGTGCAAGCTCTGTTGTATGTATTATTTAATTTAAAAAAAAAAAAAAAAAAATCTGTTCTTATCAGTTTAATATCTGATATGTTCTCCAACGTGAGGACTATATATTAAACGGATTTTTAGCACCGGGAGCTGAAAGAGGGGCTTGCTCCTTTCACTCCACGCATCGACCTGGCACTGCAGTGCCGCCAGGAACGGTGCACCCTTCTCCGGCCTTGTAGAATAGAAATACAACAAGCAAACAACAACGCTCTGGCAGATTGGGCAGTGACCCCCAAAGCTGTCAAACGAAGCCAGCAGCGCAGGAGCTGCTTCTGTGGCGTCGTCATGCTTACGCAACTCAGTTTGAAGAGAGAGTGGTTTTCCTCTTGGCTGCGGACGGCAAAGGTCTTCAGTCACACTGTCCAAGTCAGATTTTTCCGCACGGGTTTCAGCGAGTTGGAGAAAGAACAGAAGGGTCGCACGGTGAGCTTTTGGTCACACTATGGTCTCACAATGGGTGGAAGTGCAAAAGTAGCATGTTGGTGGCTCGTGGCCGTTCCACCATCGGCACTGAGAACACACACAGCCACACAATTCTGGAAACACGATGGCGAGACCGGTGAGAGCGGAAAATGGCTCCTCAAATGCAGCACAGTACAGGACAAGGCAGCCTCGTGTCACGTTGCGCACAGCAAAGCAAGCATCATTCTTGCAAATTCCTTGTCCGTACCCTAGCAGTGGTTGTTCCTTGAGGACAGCGTTGCTCACGACAGCTATCCTGTGTGAAAGCTCTTCTTGACTCAGTTGAATTGAGTGAAGTGGCCGGAAAATGTGGCCAGACGTCCTGCGGACCTGTGGGTGGCCCGCTTCTGAGTATCACCGAGCTCCCACAGTGTCGGATCACTCCACATCAGCCGCCGCAAATGTTTGGGCAGTGCTCAGTGGAGCTTGTGGGCGGAGTCGCCAAGCAGGAACCACTTGTGCAGCCCGGTGAAAACAGTGCACCAGCACAAGCGAGAACTGCGCCAGGGGGTTGGGCCCCGGCAGCGAAAAGTCAGGGCTCATCGCTTCTCGGCCTTTTGGCTAAGATCAAGTGTAGTATCTGGCTTCACGACAGTCACTGCTGAGCGGATACTGTTTCACACTGCGAGGATGGCCACGGAGGCCGCATCGGAGCAGCTGATCCCGAGGGTTGGGCTGAGATATACTCTGCGTTTCCAAGTGGCTTCAACAGAGGAAGATGCATCATCCCGTGCTTGGTTCTGCAAGAATGTCATCATGGGGCTTCTTCGTCTCAAGGTGGAAGATGTCTACTGCATCCAGTGGAACCAGCAGGACAAGGCCTTTGATGTCACGCTGAGAGGGGAGGAAGTTTATGGACGAGCAGCTGAGAAATGCAGGAACGCAGCAGCAGCAATGCCCCTTGCCAAGTACAAGATTTGGAACCTGGACCGGCCGAACTTCAGACTGATCACGGTGCACATGTACAACCCCTTCGTCACTGACCTGCAATTGGCTTCGTTTCTGAGTCAATACGGTGAGGTGGTGACGGCGGCCAGGTATGTGAAGGATCCCATGGGGTTTTGGACTGGTCGGCGGCAGTTCCAGGTGCTTTTAAAGGCTGATCCAGAAGGGCCTAATGGCCTGAAGCACCCGCCCGCTTTTTTCAACTTGGGCAGTGACAGGGGCTTCCTGTATTACTCTCGGCAACCTGCATTTTGCCGTCGATGTCGACAGTCGGGCCACGTGGAAGCAACATGTGCCGGAGACCGTTGCCGGTTCTGTGGGCAAGGAGGACATGAGGCGAAGGACTGTGGCGCACCAAGGGCCTGTCATGGATGCAGTGGCTTGGGGCATCTCTACCGTGACTGCCCAAAGCGTGTAAAGACTTTTGCTGAAGTCGCCAGAGGTGGGAAGCCAGAGGGATCCTCGAGGGTCAACAAAGGCTTTGGATTGGCTGGCACAGTGCAGGATGTGCCAAATGGACCTCCAACGGGGGCTGGCCCGGCCGAAGGTGGAGAGAGTGCTGCAGGTGGAGGAAACGTCATACCTGTTCCTGCGGGGGACCACGGGGAGGGCCCATCGACCTCGGTCGGCCTCCAGGTGGTTTCCTCTGTGGGTGCCCCTGTCCCAGCTTTACCCGAGGCCAAGCATGGGGCGCGTAGAGGATCACAGGCCTTTGAAGTGGGTCCTCCTGCTGAAAAGGGCATGCATAGCAAGAGGTCAAGGGGTGAAGGAACAGTCGAGAATGGAGGGTTGAAGATTGCGGGCCGGGAGGGGGCGGGGCCCGACCAGGAATTAGAAGGAGTAGCAGGGGTTGTAGAGGGTCGAATGGAGGTGGGAAACAGTGTGGAGAGGGACGGGGAAGGGGGGAATGAGGGACAGACTCAGGCTGTTGTGGGGGACCCGCTCATGCCTGATTTTGAACTGGAGCTTGAACTGACTCCAGATCTTCTCATGGTACCTTCACCTTTGGGGGAGGATGCATATGAGGGACCGAACAGACCGTCGTCCTCGCCGAACGCCATGCCTTTTTCCTGGGCAGAGCAGATGGACAGCGAGAACTTGTATGATCCATAGGAAGGGGTCTGGGTTTTGTTTGGAGATTAATTTTTTGAATTTTCAAGATGAGTTCTTTTAATGTACTGTCGTTGAATGTGAGGGGCATGAGGGACCCTGTTAAAAGGAGGGTTGTCTTTGATTATGTGGGCTCCCTTCGGCCTGATTTTTGTTTCTTGCAAGAGGTCCACTTACGGGATGTCAGAGACAAGGTAATTTTTTCACGGGAGTGGGGACGGGGACCCTCAGTCTGGAGTGTTGGGGGGGTCCACTCTACTGGGGTTGGGATTTTGTTTGGGTCAAGTACTGTGAAAGTAGAAAATGTTGTGATCATTTCTCAGGGGAGGGTTTTGGGTGCTGATGTGTCATGGGGGTCACTGAAGCTGAGGGTCATTGTGGTGTATGGGCCACAAACTCCAGCAGAGCGGGAGGAGGTTTTCGGGCTCATGGAGCCGCACCTTGTTACAAACAGGCAGGTCATTGTCGGGGGTGATTTTAATGTTGAGTTGGGGGGAACAGGCAGGACTCGGAAGCAGTTCATATCACTGCTACTGGAAGGACATGGCCTGGTGGATGGGGGTAAGGCAGTCCGACCGAAGGCAGACGGACCCACGTGGCATAACTCGCGTGGGGTAGTCAAGCGTCTGGACTATGTGTTTTTCTCAAGGTCTTTAAGTTTGTTGGAGGGTCGGGTGTTCCCCATCTTTTTTACTGACCATCATGGGCTACTGTTTCGGGTAAGCTCGCCTATGCCACATTTCGGGCCTGGATACTGGCGACTTAATATTAGTGTGTTGGAAGAGGCTGTTTATAGAGAACAATTTTTGTCATTTTTCCAGGGTCTTTTGGGCCTTCGACCTATGTGCTCTGGGCTTACTGAATGGTGGGAAGCAGCAAAGGATCGCATTCGATGCTTTTGCCTGCATTACTGTAAGACCAGGAAGAGGCAGGTAAGGAGAAGGGTGTCTCACTTGCAGCGACAGCTTGAGCTGGAATATGCTAAGGGTAACTGCGGGGGTGAGATAGACCTACAGGTTTGTAACTCTCTGAAGGCTCGGCTCAGGGAGTTTTATGAGCACGGTGCTCGTGCATATCTGGCGCGGTCAAGGAGGGACCTGGTTGAAAAGTCAGAGGCATGCTCGCGGGCTTTATTCAGCTCTATTCGGGCTAACAGGGAGAGACAGGTAATGACTGCAGTCAGAGATGGACAGGGACGGCTCACTCAAGAGGCAGGTGAAATGGCGAGTGTCACCACTGACCATTATCGCGTTTTCTTTGAGGAGAGGGAGGTTGATGAGGAGGCGGGGGAGAGGTTTTTGAGCCTGCTCACTCAGCGGGTGCCACCCGATATAGCACAGGCTATGGAGGCCCCGCTCTCACTCGATGAACTGGAGGCAGTGCTCCGTCGAATGAGAAAAAAGACGGTCCCCGGCATTGATGGGCTTCCGGTGGAGTTTTACGTTGTTTTCTGGGATGTGCTGGGGCCGATAATATTGGAAGTTTTAACTGAGGTGCTACACACTGGCACAATGGGAGAATCATTGGCAACAGGGGTTATCTCCCTCTTATACAAGAAAGGGGACCGCACAGATCTGGGGAACTGGCGTCCACTGACTATGCTGTGTGTGGACTACAAACTTTTAGCAAAAGTCCTTGCGGTCCGACTCAGCGCGGCGCTACCGCATGTGGTTCACGTGGACCAGACATGTGGGGTGAAGGGGCGCTCGGTGAGGTGGAATCTCCAGCTTGTCCGGGATGCGATTGCTTGGTCAGAGGACCGTAACCTGCCACTGATGGCAGTAGCTCTTGACCAGCAGAAGGCTTTTGACAGGGTCCACCGAGGTTTCATGTTTAGGGTGCTTGAGCGAATGGGTTTTAGCCAGGTTTTTGTGGGGTGGTTGCAGATTTTGTATGCAGAGGTGAGGAGCATGGTGACAGTTAATGGTCACCTGGGGAAGGTTTTCAGGGTACATTCTGGGGTGAGGCAGGGGTGCCCGCTCTCTCCTCTGCTGTATATTTTGTACATAGAACCCCTTGGGGCGGCCATTCGTGCAGACCAGGGGATCAGAGGGCTTTTGGTGCCAGGCAGTGGGGGCACGAGGGTGAAGCTGTCTCAGTATGCGGACGACACCACGTTGCTGCTGGACAGTGATGAATGTCTGATCAGGTCGTTGCGGGTCATACAGGACTTTGGGCAGGTAGCAGGGGCGAGCCTGAACTTTGCCAAGTCCTCGGTTAAGTTCTTCGGCCGGTGGAGAGGGCGGACGGACGTACCGGGGGGCCTTGCTCACTGCCCTGGCCCTCTGAAGATCCTAGGGGTTCATTTTGAGACAGCCAACTGCGCTACCTCAAACTGGACTGAGCGCCTTGCGAAGGTCCAGAGGAAGCTCTCGTTGTGGAAGGGCAGATTCCTGACTTTTGTGGGGAAGGTCCTTGTGCTGAAGGCGGATGTACTGCCATCACTTTTATATTTGGCGTACGTTTTCCCACTTCCAGTGAGTATGAGACGGCCACTGATGCGACTGGTCTTTGATTTCCTGTGGGGTGGCAGGTATGAATATTTGTCAAGGGCCCGCATGATGGCCAGGATCGACGCAGGGGGAAGGGACGTACCACACTTGCCATTGAAGCTGGACTGTATTTTTGTGTCTTTCTTGTGTGCTCAGTTGTCAGGCCCAACAGTGCACCCATCAGGCTACTTCCTGCGGCTGTTTTTTGCCTATCAGGCGAGAGGGCTGATGGTGTGGGACAACTTGGCACCACGGGTGGAGCAGCAGCCCTGGCACTACCAGCATGCTGCAAGGTGGCTGAAAGCCCATCCAGAGGCTTTGGTGGGAGCAGTGAGGCTTGATCACAGAGCCCTGTATAATGAGGTTAGGGAAAGAGTGTCTGCACCTCCAGTGATTGGGGTGTCACCAAGCACGTGGAGGGAGATACAGCCACGTGCACTTGACAATGGGCTCAAGGATCTCAACTGGCTGTGTCTCCACAGGTGCTTGCCAGTGCACGAAATCATGCACCGGCATGGGTTGGCGAGATCTCCTGCATGTCCAAGAGAGGGTTGCACGGACAATGAATCAGTTGTGCACATCATGTGGGACTGTTCTTTTGCACAGGCACTTTGGTCTCGAGTGGTGTCAAGATTCGGGCAGGTGATGTCGAGGCCTGCTATATCATGGGATCGCGTCAACAGAGGGGTGGGCAAAGGAAAGGGGACGTTCCTTGTATGGCTGATTACTAGCCTAACAAAAAGGAACTTGTGGTGGGCAAGACAGGAACTTGTCAAGAAGCACAGGGTCATCGGTGTGCAAGGGGTAATGAACAAGCTGGTGGCGGAGCTTCGTGGGAAGATTGACAGTGATATACTGAGGTGGGGAATGCATGCAGCTCTGGAGAGGTGGAAAGGGGGATTGGGGTTGGTGGGATGAGGGTTTGGGGTGTGGAAATGAGGGATGTTTTGAAAATTGTTAACAGTTGTTATGTTTATTTTTTTTGCCTATGGCCTGGTGTGTAGTGATAACTTATTGAGCAACTGTCTGTGTTGTTCCAGTTGGGACGTTTTTTTTTTTGGGGGGGGGTATGAGTTTTTCTTTGCATCTACAGTTGTAATTTTTGGTTTCCTGTGCTTGATGTGTGCACTGAATGAGAAGTTGTGTTATGATTGATGTCTTGTATTGCTTGTGCAAGTTCTGTTGTATGTATTATTTAATTTAAAAAAAAAAAAAAAAAAATCTGTTCTTATCAGTTTAATATCTGATATGTTCTCCAACGTGAGGACTATATATTAAACGGATTTTTAGCACCGGGAGCTGAAAGAGGGGCTTGCTCCTTTCACTCCACGCATCGACCTGGCACTGCAGTGCCGCCAGGAACGGTGCACCCTTCTCCGGCCTTGTAGAATAGAAATACAACAAGCAAACAACAACGCTCTGGCAGATTGGGCAGTGACCCCCAAAGCTGTCAAACGAAGCCAGCAGCGCAGGAGCTGCTTCTGTGGCGTCGTCATGCTTACGCAACTCAGTTTGAAGAGAGAGTGGTTTTCCTCTTGGCTGCGGACGGCAAAGGTCTTCAGTCACACTGTCCAAGTCAGATTTTTCCGCACGGGTTTCAGCGAGTTGGAGAAAGAACAGAAGGGTCGCACGGTGAGCTTTCGGTCACACTATGGTCTCACAATGGGTGGAAGTGCAAAAGTAGCATGTTGGTGGCTCGTGGCCGTTCCACCATCGGCACTGAGAACACACACAGCCACACAATTCTGGAAACACGATGGCGAGACCGGTGAGAGCGGAAAATGGCTCCTCAAATGCAGCACAGTACAGGACAAGGCAGCCTCGTGTCACGTTGCGCACAGCAAAGCAAGCATCATTCTTGCAAATTCCTTGTCCGTACCCTAGCAGTGGTTGTTCCTGGAGGACAGCGTTGCTCACGACAGCTATCCTGTGTGAAAGCTACATTTGAAACGTTCTTTCTTGACTCAGTTGAATTGAGTGAAGTGGCCGGAAAATGTGGCCAGACGTCCTGCGGACCTGTGGGTGGCCCGCTTCTGAGTATCACCGAGCTCCCACGGTGTCGGATCACTCCACATCAGCCGCCGCAAATGTTTGGGCAGTGCTCAGTGGAGCTTGTGGGCGGAGTCGCCAAGCAGGAACCACTTGTGCAGCCCGGTGAAAACAGTGCACCAGCACAAGCGAGAACTGCGCCAGGGGGTTGGGCCCCGGCAGCGAAAAGTCAGGGCTCATCGCTTCTCGGCCTTTTGGCTAAGATCAAGTGTAGTATCTGGCTTCACGACAGTCACTGCTGAGCGGATACTGTTTCACACTGCGAGGATGGCCACGAAGGCCGCATCGGAGCAGCTGATCCCAAGGGTTGGGCTGAGATACACTCTGCGTTTCCAAGTGGCTTCAACAGAGGAAGATGCATCGTCCCGTGCTTGGTTCTGCAAGAATGTCGTCATGGGGCTTCTTCATCTCAAGGTGGAAGATGTCTACTGCATCCAGTGGAATCAGCAAGACAAGGCCTTTGATGTCACGCTGAGAGGGGAGGAAATTTACGGACAAGCAGCTGAGAAATGCAGGACTGCAGCAGCAGCAATGCCCCTTGCCAAGTACAAGATTTGGAACCTGGACCGGCCGAACTTCAGACTGATCACGGTGCACATGTACAACCCGTTCGTCACTGACCTGCAATTGGCTTCGTTTCTGAGTCAATACGGAGAGGTGGTGACGGCGGCCAGGTATGTGAAGGATCCCATGGGGTTTTGGACTGGTCGGCGGCAGTTCCAGGTGCTTTTAAAGGCTGATCCAGAAGGGCCTAATGGCCTGAAGCACCCGCCCGCTTTTTTCAACTTGGGCAGTGACAGGGGCTTCCTGTATTACTCTCGGCAACCTGCATTTTGCCGTCGATGTCGACAGTCGGGCCACGTGGAAGCAACATGTGCCGGAGACCGTTGCCGGTTCTGTGGGCAAGGAGGACATGAGGCGAAGGACTGTGGCGCACCAAGGGCCTGTCATGGATGCAGTGGCTTGGGGCATCTCTACCGTGACTGCCCAAAGCGTGTAAAGACTTTTGCTGAAGTCGCCAGAGGTGGGAAGCCAGAGGGATCCTCGAGGGTCAACAAAGGCTTTGGATTGGCTGGCACAGTGCAGGATGTGCCAAATGGACCTCCAACGGGGGCTGGCCCGGCCGAAGGTGGAGAGAGTGCTGCAGGTGGAGGAAACGTCATACCTGTTCCTGCGGGGGACCACGGGGAGGGCCCATCGACCTCGGTCGGCCTCCAGGTGGTTTCCTCTGTGGGTGCCCCTGTCCCAGCTTTACCCGAGGCCAAGCATGGGGCGCGTAGAGGATCACAGGCCTTTGAAGTGGGTCCTCCTGCTGAAAAGGGCATGCATAGCAAGAGGTCAAGGGGTGAAGGAACAGTCGAGAATGGAGGGTTGAAGATTGCGGGCCGGGAGGGGGCGGGGCCCGACCAGGAATTAGAAGGAGTAGCAGGGGTTGTAGAGGGTCGAATGGAGGTGGGAAACAGTGTGGAGAGGGACGGGGAAGGGGGGAATGAGGGACAGACTCAGGCTGTTGTGGGGGACCCGCTCATGCCTGATTTTGAACTGGAGCTTGAACTGACTCCAGATCTTCTCATGGTACCTTCACCTTTGGGGGAGGATGCATATGAGGGACCGAACAGACCGTCGTCCTCGCCGAACGCCATGCCTTTTTCCTGGGCAGAGCAGATGGACAGCGAGAACTTGTATGATCCATAGGAAGGGGTCTGGGTTTTGTTTGGAGATTAATTTTTTGAATTTTCAAGATGAGTTCTTTTAATGTACTGTCGTTGAATGTGAGGGGCATGAGGGACCCTGTTAAAAGGAGGGTTGTCTTTGATTATGTGGGCTCCCTTCGGCCTGATTTTTGTTTCTTGCAAGAGGTCCACTTACGGGATGTCAGAGACAAGGTAATTTTTTCACGGGAGTGGGGACGGGGACCCTCAGTCTGGAGTGTTGGGGGGGTCCACTCTACTGGGGTTGGGATTTTGTTTGGGTCAAGTACTGTGAAAGTGGAAAATGTTGTGATCATTTCTCAGGGGAGGGTTCTGGGTGCTGATGTGTCATGGGGGTCACTGAAGCTGAGGGTCATTGTGGTGTATGGGCCACAAACTCCAGCAGAGCGGGAGGAGGTTTTCGGGCTCATGGAGCCGCACCTCGTTACAAACAGGCAGGTCATTGTCGGGGGTGATTTTAATGTTGATTTGGGGGGAACAGGCATGACTCGGAAGCAGTACATATCACTGCTACTGGAAGGACATGGCCTGGTGGATGGGGGTAAGGCAGTCCGACCGAAGGCAGACGGACCCACGTGGCATAACTCGCGTGGGGTAGTCAAGCGTCTAGACTATGTGTTTTTCTCAAGGTCTTTAAGTTTGTTGGAGGGTCGGGTGTTCCCTGTCTTTTTTACTGACCATCATGGGCTACTGTTTCGGGTAAGCTCGCCTATGCCACATTTTGGGCCTGGATACTGGCGACTTAATATTAGTGTGTTGGAAGAGGCTGTTTTTAGAGAACAATTTTTGTCGTTTTTCCAGGGTCTTTTGGGCCTTCGACCTATGTGCTCTGGGCTTACTGAATGGTGGGAAGCAGCAAAGGATCGCATTCGATGCTTTTGCCTGCATTACTGTAAGACCAGGAAGAGGCAGGTAAGGAGAAGGGTGTCTCACTTGCAGCAACAGCTTGAGCTGGAATATGCTAGGGGTAACTGCGGGGGTGAGATAGACCTACAGGTTTGTAACTCTCTGAAGGCTCGGCTCAGGGAGTTTTATGAGCACGATGCTCGTGCATATCTGGCGCGGTCAAGGAGGGACCTGGTTGAAAAGTCAGAGGCATGCTCGGGGGCTTTATTCAGCTCTATTCGGGCTAACAGGGAGAGACAGGTAATGACTGCAGTCAGAGATGGACAGGGACGGCTCACTCAAGAGGCAGGTGAAATGGCGAGTGTCACCACTGACCATTATCGCGTTTTCTTTGAGGAGAGGGAGGTTGATGAGGAGGCGGGGGAGAGGTTTTTGAGCCTGCTCACTCAGCGGGTGCCACCCGATATAGCACAGGCTATGGAGGCCCCGCTCTCACTCGATGAACTGGAGGCAGTGCTCCGTCGAATGAGAAAAAAGACGGTCCCCGGCATTGATGGGCTTCCGGTGGAGTTTTACGTTGTTTTCTGGGATGTGCTGGGGCCGATAATATTGGAAGTTTTAACTGAGGTGCTACACACTGGCACAATGGGAGAATCGTTGGCAACAGGGGTTATCTCCCTCTTATACAAAAAAGGGGACCGCACAGATCTGGGGAACTGGCGTCCACTGACTATGCTGTGTGTGGACTACAAACTTTTAGCAAAAGTCCTTGCGGTCCGACTCAGCGCGGCGCTACCGCATGTGGTTCACGTGGACCAGACATGTGGGGTGAAGGGGCGCTCGGTGAGGTGGAATCTCCAGCTTGTCCGGGATGCGATTGCTTGGTCAGAGGACCGTAACCTGCCACTGATGGCAGTAGCTCTTGACCAGCAGAAGGCTTTTGACAGGGTCCACCGAGGTTTCATGTTTAGGGTGCTTGAGCGAATGGGTTTTAGCCAGGTTTTTGTGGGGTGGTTGCAGATTTTGTATGCAGAGGTGAGGAGCATGGTGACAGTTAATGGTCACCTGGGGAAGGTTTTCAGGGTACATTCTGGGGTGAGGCAGGGGTGCCCGCTCTCTCCTCTGCTGTATATTTTGTACATAGAACCCCTTGGGGCGACCATTCGTGCAGACCAGGGGATCAGAGGGCTTTTGGTGCCAGGCAGTGGGGGCACGAGGGTGAAGCTGTCTCAGTATGCGGACGACACCACGTTGCTGCTGGACAGTGATGAATGTCTGATCAGGTCGTTGCGGGTCATACAGGACTTTGGGCAGGTAGCAGGGGCGAGCCTGAACTTTGCCAAGTCCTCGGTTAAGTTCTTCGGCCGGTGGAGAGGGCGGACGGACGTACCGGGGGGCCTTGCTCACTGCCCTGGCCCTCTGAAGATCCTAGGGGTTCATTTTGAGACAGCCAACAGTGCTACCTCAAACTGGACTGAGCGCCTTGCGAAGGTCCAGAGGAAGCTCTCGTTGTGGAAGGGCAGATTCCTGACTTTTGTGGGGAAGGTCCTTGTGCTGAAGGCGGATGTACTGCCATCACTTTTATATTTGGCGTACGTTTTCCCACTTCCAGTGAGTATGAGACGGCCACTGATGCGACTGGTCTTTGATTTCCTGTGGGGTGGCAGGTATGAATATTTGTCAAGGGCCCGTATGATGGCTAGGATCGACGCAGGGGGAAGGGACGTACCACACTTGCCATTGAAGCTGGACTGTATTTTTGTGTCTTTCTTGTGTGCTCAGTTGTCAGGCCCAACAGTGCACCCATCAGGCTACTTCCTGCGGCTGTTTTTTGCCTATCAGGCGAGAGGGCTGATGGTGTGGGACAACTTGGCACCACGGGTGGAGCAGCAGCCCTGGCACTACCAGCATGCTGCAAGGTGGCTGAAAGCCCATCCAGAGGCTTTGGTGGGAGCAGTGAGGCTTGATCACAGAGCCCTGTATAATGAGGTTAGGGAAAGAGTGTCTGCACCTCCAGTGATTGGGGTGTCACCAAGCACGTGGAGGGAGATACAGCCACGTGCACTTGACAGTGGGCTCAAGGATCTCAACTGGCTGTGTCTCCACAGGTGCTTGCCAGTGCACGAAATCATGCACCGGCATGGGTTGGCGAGATCTCCTGCATGTCCAAGAGTGGGTTGCACGGACAATGAATCAGTTGTGCACGTCATGTGGGACTGTTCTTTTGCACAGGCACTTTGGTCTCGAGTGGTGTCAAGATTTGGGCAGGTGATGTCCAGGCCTGCTATATCATGGGATCGCGTCAACAGAGGGGTGGGCAAAGGAAAGGGGACGTTCCTTGTATGGCTGATTACTAGCCTAACAAAAAGGAACTTGTGGTGGGCAAGACAGGAACTTGTCAAGAAGCACAGGGTCATCGGTGTGCAAGGGGTAATGAACAAGCTGGTGGCGGAGCTTCGTGGGAGGATTGACAGTGATATACTGAGGTGGGGAATGCATGCAGCTCTGGAGAGGTGGAAAGGGGGATTGGGGTTGGTGGGATGAGGGTTTGGGGTGTGGAAATGAGGGATGTTTTGAAAATTGTTACCAGTTGTTATGTTTATTTTTTTGCCTATGGCCTGGTGTGTAGTGATAATTTATAGAGCAACTGTCTGTGTTGTTCCAGTTGGGACATTTTTTTGGGGGGGGGTATGAGTTTTTCTTTGCATCTACAGTTGTAATTTTTGGTTTCCTGTGCTTGATGTGTGCACTGAATGAGAAGTTGTGTTATGATTGATGTCTTGTATTGCTTGTGCAAGTTCTGTTGTATGTATTATTTAATTAAAAAAAAAAAAAAAAAATCTGTTCTTATCAGTTTAATATCTGATATGTTCTCCAACGTGAGGACTATATATTAAACGGATTTTTAGCACCGGGAGCTGAAAGAGGGGCTTGCTCCTTTCACTCCACGCATCGACCTGGCACTGCAGTGCCGCCAGGAACGGTGCACCCTTCTCCGGCCTTGTAGAATAGAAATACAACAAGCAAACAACAACGCTCTGGCAGATTGGGCAGTGACCCCCAAAGCTGTCAAACGAAGCCAGCAGCGCAGGAGCTGCTTCTGTGGCGTCGTCATGCTTACGCAACTCAGTTTGAAGAGAGAGTGGTTTTCCTCTTGGCTGCGGACGGCAAAGGTCTTCAGTCACACTGTCCAAGTCAGATTTTTCCGCACGGGTTTCAGCGAGTTGGAGAAAGAACAGAAGGGTCGCACGGTGAGCTTTCGGTCACACTATGGTCTCACAATGGGTGGAAGTGCAAAAGTAGCATGTTGGTGGCTCGTGGCCGTTCCACCATCAGCACTGAGAACACACACAGCCACACAATTCTGGAAACACGATGGCGAGACCGGTGAGAGCGGAAAATGGCTCCTCAAATGCAGCACAGTACAGGACAAGGCAGCCTCGTGTCACGTTGCGCACAGCAAAGCAAGCATCATTCTTGCAAATTCCTTGTCCGTACCCTAGCAGTGGTTGTTCCTGGAGGACAGCGTTGCTCACGACAGCTATCCTGTGTGAAAGCTACATTTGAAACGTTCTTTCTTGACTCAGTTGAATTGAGTGAAGTGGCCGGAAAATGTGGCCAGACGTCCTGCGGACCTGTGGGTGGCCCGCTCTTGAGTATCACCGGGCTCCCACGGTGTCGGATCACTCCACATCAGCCGCCGCAAATGTTTGGCAAAGAACGGCCAGGGAGCCGAAGTCTCAAAACCCGCAGGGCACGGCTTGTGCTAGCCCGGTGAAAACAGTGCACCAGCACAAGCGAGAACTGCGCCAGGGGGTTGGGCCCCGGCAGCGAAAAGTCAGGGCTCATCGCTTCTCGGCCTTTTGGCTAAGATCAAGTGTAGTATCTGGCTTCACGACAGTCACTGCTGAGCGGATACTGTTTCACACTGCGAGGATGGCCACGGAGGCCGCATCGGAGCAGCTGATCCCGAGGGTTGGGCTGAGATATACTCTGCGTTTCCAAGTGGCTTCAACAGAGGAAGATGCATCGTCCCGTGCTTGGTTCTGCAAGAATGTCATCATGGGGCTTCTTCGTCTCAAGGTGGAAGATGTCTACTGCATCCAGTGGAACCAGCAGGACAAGGCCTTTGATGTCACACTGAGAGGGGAGGAAGTTTATGGACGAGCAGCTGAGAAATGCAGGAACGCAGCGGCAGCAATGCCCCTTGCCAAGTACAAGATTTGGAACCTGGACCGGCCGAACTTCAGACTGATCACGGTGCACATGTACAACCCGTTTGTCACTGACCTGCAATTGGCTTCGTTTCTGAGTCAATACGGTGAGGTGGTGACGGCGGCCAGGTATGTGAAGGATCCCATGGGGTTTTGGACTGGTCGGCGGCAGTTCCAGGTGCTTTTAAAGGCTGATCCAGAAGGGCCTAATGGCCTGAAGCACCCGCCCGCTTTTTTCAACTTGGGCAGTGACAGGGGCTTCCTGTATTACTCTCGGCAACCTGCATTTTGCCGTCGATGTCGACAGTCGGGCCACGTGGAAGCAACATGTGCCGGAGACCGTTGCCGGTTCTGTGGGCAAGGAGGACATGAGGCGAAGGACTGTGGCGCACCAAGGGCCTGTCATGGATGCAGTGGCTTGGGGCATCTCTACCGTGACTGCCCAAAGCGTGTAAAGACTTTTGCTGAAGTCGCCAGAGGTGGGAAGCCAGAGGGATCCTCGAGGGTCAACAAAGGCTTTGGATTGGCTGGCACAGTGCAGGATGTGCCAAATGGACCTCCAACGGGGGCTGGCCCGGCCGAAGGTGGAGAGAGTGCTGCAGGTGGAGGAAACGTCATACCTGTTCCTGCGGGGGACCACGGGGAGGGCCCATCGACCTCGGTCGGCCTCCAGGTGGTTTCCTCTGTGGGTGCCCCTGTCCCAGCCTTACCCGAGGCCAAGCATGGGGCGCGTAGAGGATCACAGGCCTTTGAAGTGGGTCCTCCTGCTGAAAAGGGCATGCATAGCAAGAGGTCAAGGGGTGAAGGAACAGTCGAGAATGGAGGGTTGAAGATTGCGGGCCGGGAGGGGGCGGGGCCCGACCAGGAATTAGAAGGAGTAGCAGGGGTTGTAGAGGGTCGAATGGAGGTGGGAAACAGTGTGGAGAGGGACGGGGAAGGGGGGAATGAGGGACAGACTCAGGCTGTTGTGGGGGACCCGCTCATGCCTGGTTTTGAACTGGAGCTTGAACTGACTCCAGATCTTCTCATGGTACCTTCACCTTTGGGGGAGGATGCATATGAGGGACCGAACAGACCGTCGTCCTCGCCGAACGCCATGCCTTTTTCCTGGGCAGAGCAGATGGACAGCGAGAACTTGTATGATCCATAGGAAGGGGTCTGGGTTTTGTTTGGAGATTAATTTTTTGAATTTTCAAGATGAGTTCTTTTAATGTACTGTCGTTGAATGTGAGGGGCATGAGGGACCCTGTTAAAAGGAGGGTTGTCTTTGATTATGTGGGCTCCCTTCGGCCTGATTTTTGTTTCTTGCAAGAGGTCCACTTACGGGATGTCAGAGACAAGGTAATTTTTTCACGGGAGTGGGGACGGGGACCCTCAGTCTGGAGTGTTGGGGGGGTCCACTCTACTGGGGTTGGGATTTTGTTTGGGTCAAGTACTGTGAAAGTGGAAAATGTTGTGATCATTTCTCAGGGGAGGGTTCTGGGTGCTGATGTGTCATGGGGGTCACTGAAGCTGAGGGTCATTGTGGTGTATGGGCCACAAACTCCAGCAGAGCGGGAGGAGGTTTTCGGGCTCATGGAGCCGCACCTCGTTACAAACAGGCAGGTCATTGTCGGGGGTGATTTTAATGTTGATTTGGGGGGAACAGGCATGACTCGGAAGCAGTACATATCACTGCTACTGGAAGGACATGGCCTGGTGGATGGGGGTAAGGCAGTCCGACCGAAGGCAGACGGACCCACGTGGCATAACTCGCGTGGGGTAGTCAAGCGTCTAGACTATGTGTTTTTCTCAAGGTCTTTAAGTTTGTTGGAGGGTCGGGTGTTCCCTGTCTTTTTTACTGACCATCATGGGCTACTGTTTCGGGTAAGCTCGCCTATGCCACATTTTGGGCCTGGATACTGGCGACTTAATATTAGTGTGTTGGAAGAGGCTGTTTTTAGAGAACAATTTTTGTCGTTTTTCCAGGGTCTTTTGGGCCTTCGACCTATGTGCTCTGGGCTTACTGAATGGTGGGAAGCAGCAAAGGATCGCATTCGATGCTTTTGCCTGCATTACTGTAAGACCAGGAAGAGGCAGGTAAGGAGAAGGGTGTCTCACTTGCAGCAACAGCTTGAGCTGGAATATGCTAGGGGTAACTGCGGGGGTGAGATAGACCTACAGGTTTGTAACTCTCTGAAGGCTCGGCTCAGGGAGTTTTATGAGCACGATGCTCGTGCATATCTGGCGCGGTCAAGGAGGGACCTGGTTGAAAAGTCAGAGGCATGCTCGGGGGCTTTATTCAGCTCTATTCGGGCTAACAGGGAGAGACAGGTAATGACTGCAGTCAGAGATGGACAGGGACGGCTCACTCAAGAGGCAGGTGAAATGGCGAGTGTCACCACTGACCATTATCGCGTTTTCTTTGAGGAGAGGGAGGTTGATGAGGAGGCGGGGGAGAGGTTTTTGAGCCTGCTCACTCAGCGGGTGCCACCCGATATAGCACAGGCTATGGAGGCCCCGCTCTCACTCGATGAACTGGAGGCAGTGCTCCGTCGAATGAGAAAAAAGACGGTCCCCGGCATTGATGGGCTTCCGGTGGAGTTGAGTGACGTAAAATGTGGCCAGACGTCCTGCGGACCTGTGGGTGGCCCGCTCTTGAGTATCACCGGGCTCCCACGGTGTCGGATCACTCCACATCAGCCGCCGCAAATGTTTGGCAAAGAACGGCCAGGGAGCCGAAGTCTCAAAACCCGCAGGGCACGGCGTTTGTTAGATTTCCAAACAAACGAGGCAACCGTCGGAACGCGGCCGGCCATCCAGCCGACGGACTGCAATTGCGACTGGACGGAGCCTTTGGCCGCACGGGGAGGGGAGAGGTGAGGTGCACTGGGCGTGGCCCGGGATCTGCCACTTCGTGGCCAATACAAGCGAGCCCCACCACGAGGGTAGTGGCTGGGACCACCAGGCTTTTGGGCTGCTTCTCCGCAGCAAAGACACCCTTACTCTGGTTTCTCTTCATAACGCACAAGTCTTTCGCCTTTTACTAAAGACTTCCGTGGAGAGTGACTCCAACGAGTTTAGCCTATTTTTGGCAGGCTTTGCTCTCTGGCAGAGCCGTACCTATTGGTTGAAAGCAGAGGGTCTGTGCTTGATGGGGGGGTTTGGGCAGTGCTCAGTGGAGCTTGTGGGCGGAGTCGCCAAGCAGGAACCACTTGTGCAGCCCGGTGAAAACAGTGCACCAGCACAAGCGAGAACTGCGCCAGGGGGTTGGGCCCCGGCAGCGAAAAGTCAGGGCTCATCGCTTCTCGGCCTTTTGGCTAAGATCAAGTGTAGTATCTGGCTTCACGACAGTCACTGCTGAGCGGATACTGTTTCACACTGCGAGGATGGCCACGAAGGCCGCATCGGAGCAGCTGATCCCAAGGGTTGGGCTGAGATACACTCTGCGTTTCCAAGTGGCTTCAACAGAGGAAGATGCATCGTCCCGTGCTTGGTTCTGCAAGAATGTCGTCATGGGGCTTCTTCATCTCAAGGTGGAAGATGTCTACTGCATCCAGTGGAATCAGCAAGACAAGGCCTTTGATGTCACGCTGAGAGGGGAGGAAATTTACGGACAAGCAGCTGAGAAATGCAGGACTGCAGCAGCAGCAATGCCCCTTGCCAAGTACAAGATTTGGAACCTGGACCGGCCGAACTTCAGACTGATCACGGTGCACATGTACAACCCGTTCGTCACTGACCTGCAATTGGCTTCGTTTCTGAGTCAATACGGAGAGGTGGTGACGGCGGCCAGGTATGTGAAGGATCCCATGGGATTTTGGACTGGTCGGCGGCAGTTCCAGGTGCTTTTAAAGGCTGATCCAGAAGGGCCTAATGGCCTGAAGCATCCGCCCGCTTTTTTCAACTTGGGCAGTGACAGGGGCTTCCTGTATTACTCGCGGCAACCTGCATTTTGCCGTCGATGTCGACAGTCAGGCCACGTGGAAGCAACATGTGCCGGAGACCGTTGCCGGTTCTGTGGGCAAGGAGGACATGAGGCGAAGGACTGTGGCGCACCAAGGGCCTGTCATGGATGCAGTGGCTTGGGGCATCTCTACCGTGACTGCCCAAAGCGTGTAAAGACTTTTGCTGAAGTCGCCAGAGGTGGGAAGCCAGAGGGATCCTCGAGGGTCAACAAAGGCTTTGGATTGGCTGGCACAGTGCAGGATGTGCCAAATGGACCTCCAACGGGGGCTGGCCCGGCCGAAGGTGGAGAGAGTGCTGCAGGTGGAGGAAACGTCATACCTGTTCCTGCGGGGGACCACGGGGAGGGCTCATCGACCTCGGTCGGCCTCCAGGTGGTTTCCTCTGTTAGTACCCCTGCCCCAGCCTTACCCGAGGCCAAGCATGGGGCACGTCGAGGATCACAGGCCTTTGAAGCGGGTCCTCCTGCTGAAAAGGGCATGCATAGCAAGAGGTCAAGGGGTGAAGGAACAGTCGAGAATGGAGGGTTGAAGATTGCGGGCCGGGAGGGGGCGGGGCCCGACCAGGAATTAGAAGGAGTAGCAGGGGTTGTAGAGGGTCGAATGGAGGTGGGAAACAGTGTGGAGAGGGACGGGGAAGGGGGGAATGAGGGACAGACTCAGGCTGTTGTGGGGGACCCGCTCATGCCTGATTTTGAACTGGAGCTTGAACTGACTCCAGATCTTCTCATGGTACCTTCACCTTTGGGGGAGGATGCATATGAGGGACCGAACAGACCGTCGTCCTCGCCGAACACCATGCCTTTTTCCTGGGCAGAGCAGATGGACAGTGAGAACTTGTATGATCCATAGGAAGGGGTCTGGGTTTTGTTTGGAGATCAATTTTTTGAATTTTCAAAGATGGGTTCTTTTAATGTACTGTCATTGAATGTGAGGGGCATGAGGGACCCTGTTAAAAGGAGGGTTGTCTTTGATTATGTGGGCTCCCTTCGGCCTGATTTTTGTTTCTTGCAAGAGGTCCACTTACGGGATGTCAGAGACAAGGTAATTTTTTCACGGGAGTGGGGACGGGGACCCTCAGTCTGGAGTGTTGGGGGGGTCCACTCTACTGGGGTTGGGATTTTGTTTGGGTCAAGTACTGTGAAAGTGGAAAATGTTGTGATCATTTCTCAGGGGAGGGTTCTGGGTGCTGATGTGTCATGGGGGTCACTGAAGCTGAGGGTCATTGTGGTGTATGGGCCACAAACTCCAGCAGAGCGGGAGGAGGTTTTCGGGCTCATGGAGCCGCACCTCGTTACAAACAGGCAGGTCATTGTCGGGGGTGATTTTAATGTTGATTTGGGGGGAACAGGCATGACTCGGAAGCAGTACATATCACTGCTACTGGAAGGACATGGCCTGGTGGATGGGGGTAAGGCAGTCCGACCGAAGGCAGACGGACCCACGTGGCATAACTCGCGTGGGGTAGTCAAGCGTCTAGACTATGTGTTTTTCTCAAGGTCTTTAAGTTTGTTGGAGGGTCGGGTGTTCCCTGTCTTTTTTACTGACCATCATGGGCTACTGTTTCGGGTAAGCTCGCCTATGCCACATTTTGGGCCTGGATACTGGCGAACTTAATATTAGTGTGTTGGAAGAGGCTGTTTTTAGAGAACAATTTTTGTCGTTTTTCCAGGGTCTTTTGGGCCTTCGACCTATGTGCTCTGGGCTTACTGAATGGTGGGAAGCAGCAAAGGATCGCATTCGATGCTTTTGCCTGCATTACTGTAAGACCAGGAAGAGGCAGGTAAGGAGAAGGGTGTCTCACTTGCAGCAACAGCTTGAGCTGGAATATGCTAGGGGTAACTGCGGGGGTGAGATAGACCTACAGGTTTGTAACTCTCTGAAGGCTCGGCTCAGGGAGTTTTATGAGCACGATGCTCGTGCATATCTGGCGCGGTCAAGGAGGGACCTGGTTGAAAAGTCAGAGGCATGCTCGGGGGCTTTATTCAGCTCTATTCGGGCTAACAGGGAGAGACAGGTAATGACTGCAGTCAGAGATGGACAGGGACGGCTCACTCAAGAGGCAGGTGAAATGGCGAGTGTCACCACTGACCATTATCGCGTTTTCTTTGAGGAGAGGGAGGTTGATGAGGAGGCGGGGGAGAGGTTTTTGAGCCTGCTCACTCAGCGGGTGCCACCCGATATAGCACAGGCTATGGAGGCCCCGCTCTCACTCGATGAACTGGAGGCAGTGCTCCGTCGAATGAGAAAAAAGACGGTCCCCGGCATTGATGGGCTTCCGGTGGAGTTTTACGTTGTTTTCTGGGATGTGCTGGGGCCGATAATATTGGAAGTTTTAACTGAGGTGCTACACACTGGCACAATGGGAGAATCATTGGCAACAGGGGTTATCTCCCTCTTATACAAGAAAGGGGACCGCACAGATCTGGGGAACTGGGGTCCACTGACTATGCTGTGTGTGGACTACAAACTTTTAGCAAAAGTCCTTGCGGTCCGACTCAGCGCGGCGCTACCGCATGTGGTTCACGTGGACCAGACATGTGGGGTGAAGGGGCGCTCGGTGAGGTGGAATCTCCAGCTTGTCCGGGATGCGATTGCTTGGTCAGAGGACCGTAACCTGCCACTGATGGCAGTAGCTCTTGACCAGCAGAAGGCTTCTGACAGGGTCCACCGAGGTTTCATGTTTAGGGTGCTTGAGCGAATGGGTTTTAGCCAGGTTTTTGTGGGGTGGTTGCAGATTTTGTATGCAGAGGGGAGGAGCATGGTGACAGTTAATGGTCACCTGGGGAAGGTTTTCGGGGTACATTCTGGGGTGAGGCAGGGGTGCCCGCTCTCTCCTCTGCTGTATATTTTGTACATAGAACCCCTTGGGGCGGCCATTCGTGCAGACCAGGGGATCAGAGGGCTTTTGGTGCCAGGCAGTGGGGGCACGAGGGTGAAGCTGTCTCAGTATGCGGACGACACCACGTTGCTGCTGGACAGTGATGAATGTCTGATCAGGTCGTTGCGGGTCATACAGGACTTTGGGCAGGTAGCAGGGGCGAGCCTGAACTTTGCCAAGTCCTCGGTTAAGTTCTTCGGCCGGTGGAGAGGGCGGACGGACGTACCGGGGGGCCTTGCTCACTGCCCTGGCCCTCTGAAGATCCTAGGGGTTCATTTTGAGACAGCCAACAGCGCTACCTCAAACTGGACTGAGCGCCTTGCGAAGGTCCAGAGGAAGCTCTCGTTGTGGAAGGGCAGATTCCTGACTTTTGTGGGGAAGGTACTTGTGCTGAAGGCGGACGTACTGCCATCACTTTTATATTTGGCATTCGTTTTCCCTCTTCCAGTGAGTATGAGGCGGCCACTGATGCGACTGGTCTTTGATTTCCTGTGGGGTGGCAGGTATGAATATTTGTCAAGGGCCCGCATGATGGCCAGGATCGACGCAGGGGGAAGGGACGTACCACACTTGCCATTGAAGCTGGACTGTATTTTTGTGTCTTTCTTGTGTGCTCAGTTGTCAGGTCCAACAGCGCACCCATCAGGCTACTTTCTGCGGCTGTTTTTTGCCTATCAGGCAAGAGAGCTGATGGTGTGGGACAACTTGGCACCACAGGTGGAGCAGCAGCCCTGGCACTACCAGCATGCTGCAAGGTGGCTGAAAGCCCATCCAGAGGCTTTGATGGGAGCGGTGAGGCTTGATCACAGAGCCCTGTATAATGAGGTCAGGGAAAGAGTGTCTGCACCTCCAGTGATTGGGGTGTCACCAAGCACTTGGAGGGAGATACAGCCATGTGGACTTGACAATGGGCTCAAGGATCTCAACTGGCTGTGTCTCCACAGGTGCTTGCCAGTGCACAAAATAATGCACCGGCATGGGTTGGCGAGATCTCCTGCATGTCCAAGAGTGGGTTGCACAGACAATGAATCAGTTGTGCACGTCATGTGGGACTGTCCTTTTGCACAGGCACTTTGGTCTCGAGTGGTTTCAAGATTTGGGCAGGTGATGTCCAGGCCTGCTATATCATGGGATCGCGTCAACAGAGGGGTGGGTAAAGGAAAGGGGACGTTCCTTGTATGGCTGATTGCTAGCCTGACAAAAAGGAACTTGTGGTGGGCAAGACAGGAACTTGTAAAGAAGAACAGGGTCATCGTGTGCAAGGGGTAATGAACAAGTTGGTGGCGGAGCTTCGTGGGAAGATTGACAGTGATATACTGAGGTGGGGAATGCATGCAGCTCTGGAAAGGTGGAAAGGGGGATTGGGGTTGGTGGGATGAGGGTTTGGGGTGTGGGAACGAGGGATGTTTTGAAAATTGTTACCCGTTGTTATGTTTATTTTTTTGTGCCTACAGCCTGGTTTGTAGTGCTAATTTATTGAGCGACTGTCTCTGTTTTTCCGGTTGGGACATTTTTTTTCTTTGGGGGTGGAGATATTAGTTTTTCTTTGCATCTACAGTTGTAATTTTTGGTTTCCTGTGCTTGATGTGTGCACTGAATGACGAGTTGTGTTATGGGACGGGCTTCCCCTCTTGACGTCCCTTTAGTTTGCCCCTAGTTATGCTGCTATAGGCCTAGGCTGCTGGGGGACCTCTCTTGATGCACTGAGCCCTTCTCTAACTACCTATGTATTTACTATATATACCATTATTGCATTACATTCAGTCTGTTTCTCCCTGTGTCCTTTCTCCGAGTGTCCCTGGTCCCAGAGCTGGATGCTTCAGATGTTTGGTTGTTCTCCCACCAACTGTAACCCCTGTAACCCCTGTAACCCTCTACCCCTCTATCTCTACCCCTTTACCTCTACCTCCATTCCTCTATCTCTACCTCTCTACCTCTTCTTTCCCTCTCAACCCGCCCGGCCAGCAGCAGATGGGTCCCCCCACATTAGAGCCGGGTTCTGCTTGAGGTTTTTTTTTTCCCTGTTAAAAGGGTGTTTTCGTTGCCACTGTCACCTTTTGGCTTGCTCTGGGGGTCAGGCATATGGGTCATGTAAAGTGTCTCGAGACAATTTGACTGTAATTGGTGCTATATAAATAAAATTGAATTGAATTGAATTGAATTGAATTGAATTGAATTGAATTGAATTGAATGTAATTGAACTGAATTGAATTGAACTGAATTGAATTGAGCCACACAGTTGAAGAACTCTCCCCACAGAGCAGCAGGTTGTCCTGGAAAACTAACAAAATATGACATAAAACTACCCCCCAAAAAAAGGCCAAAATATGAGATAAAATTTCCACAAATATGTATAAAATGACAAAAACATGAGCTAAAACTATCACAAATATTTATAAAATGATCGAAATATGAGAAAAAGTTACCAGAAATATGAATAAAATGACAAAAATATTTAATGATTATTTCAGGTCCATCAGGTAAAATTAGATGTATTTGTTAAAAAATGTCAGTTACTCTTCATGATGTGTCCAAACAACATGTAAATAATCACACATTATGAGGAAATAAACAAATAAGCATGACTAAAAAGAAAGAAAAAGTGGTGAAATGTTTTAGATTTTTACGTCAAATGAGTGATGATCACCAAAATAGTAAATCCATTTGTAGAAACATCTTTTTCTCACTATTCTGTCAGATGTATTTGTGACCAATAATAATTTTTTTTTGGACTTCAAATGTATTTTTTAGAACCCTGTTCCATGTTGAGTAGAATACAGCAGATGAACAATGTTAGGTTTTATTATTTTTTAAAGGCACTGCTAGCCTAACACTGAAATTGATATCACATATAGGTATTACAATATTGATATTAATAACCATTTATTGTTTAATTAATGCATGAGTTGTGATTGGCTTTTAAAGGGAGAGACTAGCGTCAGGTTTGAATATATGTTGGTCACAGACAGGATAAGCTGCAAAACTACAGTTCCTTATATGTACACATTCTGAAGACATAGAGAGCCACAGTATATCCCCATACCTAAATAAGGTAATAGCAATGCTGCATTGAAACTGTTTATTTAGGTTGGGAAACCATAACAATCCTCCGTATGGGATACCACCAGTAGCTGCATCACATCACAAACTGCTAACAAAGGAGAGTGCGGGAAGTCTTAGAAAGGAGGGTTCTTTTCACAGGGTGCGCCTCTTGTAGAATGGATGGATCGTATGCCAAGAGACATGGACATATCTGTGCACCTATCAGAGGGAGAACTGAGTCTAAATCATCATTTATCTCCACCTCCTAGCCGTTCACATTTCATTATTTGAATTGTATGTGTATGTTCCATAGCCAATCACATTGTACGATGTAGGATAAAATGTTGTGTTCACATTCAAACATCATCCTTTTCTGGGAGGCTGTTCCAAACAGTAGAAGTCCTTGTACAAGACTTTCTGAGACACTGATATGAGAAAAAAACAGCTTGACTGGAGAGAAGTAGTCTTCTGTCTCAAATAATGAACACTGGATCCCACAATAATAAACAGCTGATATAATGTATGTTTGTAATGAAGAACTCAGAGTCAGGATTTTTAGCCACAGCCCTTTATTCTTCTCCATCACACACAAGATGAAGGAAGTTCTCATTTCATCACTAGAACAGGACTGAAACACTCAAATCAGGATCAAGTCTGGATGCACAAAAACCTGATTTTCACTGGACAATAATGTGTGAAAGTCTGTCAGCAGTTTGTAGATTCACTGCTTCCTCTCATTTCACACTTTGTGCAGCTCAAATGCTTTTAGTTCAAGGGAGCATCAGAGGAACACCACATCCTGATTTTCACTCTCAACATTTGACTGGAAAAAGACGCAAACACCACATTTGGCTCCTGGAATAATCACAACTTCCATCTTTGAAGAGGAAAAAGTTTACAAGGAATTGTTACAACCCCGGGTCGGGGGGGAAGGGAAGCAACATAAACAGTTGTAGTTGGTAAAAATCAAATTATTTATTATAGAAAAGTTTGAACAAAAAGGTGCAAGATATTATACAAATGACAAAAAACTAAGGAAGAGGGCTGGTGGGTGCTGCTCAAATTAAAGAAAACAGCAAAACACAAGAAGAGTTCTCATGAGGAGAACTTAACACTACACTACAATACAATCACTGTGGACAAAAGAAAAAAAAGTAAACAAAAGGCTCACTACCTGGGAACTGGCACAAAACAAAACTACATGGGAGTCAGCACCACTAACCCTGGTGAAAACTAGACAAAAGAAAACTACCTGTAATGAAATGAAAGGTTGCTGTATCAGTTTTTGAATACTAGTCCTAGCCCAATTCCAACCACACAGATCACACAGAACGGCACGCTAGAAGTCAGCTGCCCCGTTCAGTTGAACTGCCAACTCTTTTAAAAGGGTTGGCAGTTTTCGGTTGGTCAGCCTGGTGAGCGCTGCACCAATCGCAGGACTCCTGGTTGCAGTCACGCCTCTGCCATTGTGGTCCAACCAGGGAGCGGGGATCACACAGCCCTATTTGCATAGCCACAATATTTGGTTAAAACACACACACAGGGCAAGAGGCGCTGGCCGTAACAGGAACCATTTAGAAGGATTTCACAAAGAAACACATTTAATCCATGAATGTGAAAACATGTTTCTGAGGGACAGAGTCATGGAGAGACTCAACTATCTGTTCAACACTGTTTCTCTACCAGGAGGAGACTCTGGAGACTGAACTCAGCACAGAAACACTGAGGAACCAGGATAGAACCTAAATCCAGGACAGAGAGGTTGAGTGAATGTGGTGTTGAAGGTGTGGAGGTGGATCAGAGAGTCAGAGGAGACTCTGTAGAAGGACAGAGTTCCAGCAGGAACGTCCACATAAACTGAAACTCTGTGAGAGACTGAGGAGGAATTGATGAATGTTTGATTCTTATTGTGAATGACCCAGTAACCACGATCATAGCAGATCAGACTCCAGGACTGATCATTACGTCCAAACCCACAGTCATCACTGTCTCCTTTCCTTCTGATTCCTCTGTAACTCACTGATATAGAAACCTCTCCACTCCACTCCACCTCCCAGTAACAGTGACCAGTCAGACCAGTTTCACACAGCAGCTGAGGCCAGGAATCAAACCTGTCTGGATGATCAGGATACGACTGATCCTCCTCCACAAATGTCACCTTCCTGTTGTTGTCAGACAGTTTGAGTTCTCTGTTTACTGTGTTTGTATCGACTGTGAGTTGACAGGAATCTGATGGAGAGAACAAACACAACACAGCTGCAGTTATTGATGGATCATTTGATCAGTATTAAACCTTTGATGATGACCTCAGAGATGTGACACTTTGAAGATGCTTGAATGTGCTGCTTTGTTTCCATAAATCCATTAAAACACACTTACACTTCCTCAGACCTGGTGTCAACCATCGGACTCCAGCAGGCGTCACCCTGAAAGGAGGAGGACGGTCAGAGCAGCAGCGACTCTTTCAGCAGCACACATGGACGTTACATGGCTCTCACACTGTTCCACTGATAAAGGACCAGTCCAACATGGAGACACAGACACCTGAATGCAGCATCTCTAAAGTCCTGTCCTGTGCTCGTCACGTTCCAGCTCAGTTTACACTCATTATTCAGCTTTACTCATTGATGCTTCCTCTTTTCATGGAGCTAGGCTAACAGTTTACCCTGCTTCCTGTCTTTGAGCTAAGCTAGGCTAACAGTTTACCCTGCTTCCTGTCTTTGAGCTAAGCTAGGCTAACAGTTTACCCTGCTTCCTGTATTTGAGCTAAGCTAGGCTAACAGTTTACCCTGCTTCCTGTCTTTGAGCTAAGCTAACAGTTTACCCTGCTTCCTGTCTTTCAGCTAAGCTAGGCTAACAGTTTACCCTGCTTCCTGTCTTTGAGCTAAGCTACGCTAACTGTTAACCTGCTTCCTGTCTTTGTGCTAAGCTAGGCTAATAGTTTACTCTTCTTTTGGACATTGAGCTAAGCTAGGCTAACACTCTCCAACTGGTTACAGTCTTTGTGTCGAGCAAGGTTAACAGTTTACTCTGCTTACATTTTTTTGTGCTAAGCTTGGCTAACAGCATGCGCCTGCTTGCAGTCTTTCTCCTAAGCTACGCTAACAGTTTTCCACTGATTGCAGTTTTAATGCAAAGCAAGACTAACAGTTTCCCTGTTTCCAGTCCTTGTGCTAAGCTAGGCTAACAGTTTCCCCTGCGTAATGTGTTTGTGCTAAGCTAGTGCTAACGACCCAGTTTCGTCGGCTTCTGAACCGTAGTTTAACAGCCTCGGGTAAATGCTAGCTCACTTAGCTTAGCGTGGCTTGCTGTTGGGAACAAATTGTATTCAGAGTCCAGACCAACTCTGCGGTGGAGAACAAGGAACTTTATTCAAGCTCTGCAGCTCACTGTACACACACTCAGCTTCTCCAGAACACACTTGGATCTACTTCTCTGTTTGGACCATAACATGCGCTGTGACTGCAGCTGCACCGTACACATCACCCTTCTTCAGCTTCACTCTTCTTCTTCCTTCCTACCGCTGCAGCACTACCTCTGACGTCTCACACACCCTGAAACCTACCGATGGAAAAGAGCAGGCTTGGCCTGCAACACTATGATAGTTTCCTGAGAGTGTCTGTCTGTCTGTACCTGAGAGTGTTTGTCTGTCTGTACCTGAGAGTTTCCAGTCTACAGTGTGGATCCTCCACTTTAGCTCTCAGCATCTTCTCTCCTGAGTCTCCTGGATGGTTGTAGCTCAGGTCCAGCTCTCTCAGATTTGAGGTCTTGAAGCTCAGAGCTGAGGCCAGAGAAGCACAGCCTTCCTCTGTGACCAGACAACCTGACAGCCTGCACACACAAAACAACACAAACCTGACGGACAACATTTGGCTGGATGTTTCTCACTCTTTCTTTTCTTCTTTTCTTGATCATGTAAAAAATAAGCCCTGACAAAGTCCTGTGTAGCGAAGTTAATGATTCCACTTGCCATCTCATATTACATATTTGGTTCCCACGGTGACCGGATATGGCATGGACGCACACGTCTTGGCCCCTGCAGACTTGGGGTGTATGCCCTCATATTGCGGACTCAGTCTGCTGTGTCTGGTTGCCATGGTAAGATGACCAGTACAAGCTCCGCTAGAAAATGCTAACTAAGTTTAACCTCCATGCTGAATAATTTGTTTTGTGTTTTTTGCTTGATTGGGAGGTTACCACGTGCGCGACTGTGAGAGGAATGTCAGTGTGTTTTACCAGCTCCTACAAATAAATGGCGGCTTTGATGCCAAAAGGGAAGATGCTCCAGTTTTGATTACCTACACAATGCAAGAGAGAGTACACAACCGCTACAATGGTGCCATGACCCCGTCTACTTCCTGGGATTCCGTCATTTCATCGCGGGAGTGTTACGGCTCTCTGCCTGTCAAAGCCTGCCGGCCCTACAGCATCTGAGTCGGCTCCATGGATCGCAGTTCGCAAGAGGACATCTTCGGTGTTTTATTTCCAGTGAAAGGTTTTACAAAATAAAATAATTAAAAAAAAAAAAAAAAAGACTAAACATTTTGAACGGTGGAAAATTAAGGTAACGGACAATTTACTGAGTGACTGTGAGTTTCAGAAAGAGATTCTGCACAGGTAACTGTTCATTTGTTACGGTCTATAATTTACTAGAAATTACGTTTCGTCTTTCAGACATTTTGTTTTTTCATTGTTTTGAATTTTGTGTTTCTCAGTAACAATGGATGAGTTAAACTTGACTAGTTGGGCAGGGGTCAGAAATTGTGGTTTAATCCATCACTGCCTGTCACAGCCACAGCTTAGGCTGTGGCTGTGGTAGTGCTTCCTCCCCCGTCCTGCTCTCTCTCTCCTAGGTGTGTGTGGTGAAGCTAGCAGCAGGTGTGCTGCATTGTATTCAGCAGACGAGCTGCAGGTGGAGCTGAGTGACTGGTCTCTGGGCATCTCCATAAAAGCAGACTGCACCCGTTATTCGAAGCTGGACCGTCATCTACTCTCCAGTTAGTGCTGGGAGTAGAACTGTCTTTGCCACCAGCCTAGAATTTCCAGTAATTCTGTTTTCTCTGTTCAGAAAGCTGATTCCTGCCTGCTGAGTTGCCTGGGTTCCTTCGTCTGCTGGTTTTCCGCCCTGCCACGGATTCTGCTTTCTCCTCCAGATGATCTCCATCTGTCGCCAGCTTAACCTGGGAACATCGACTTACACCTGGAAAGAGGACTTTCTCTGGGAACATCTGCCACGACCGGGTTCTACAGACACCAGCTTACCAAGCACATGGCGGACACCGGGAGGG
This sequence comes from Amphiprion ocellaris, assembly GCF_022539595.1. Classification (NCBI taxonomy): domain Eukaryota; kingdom Metazoa; phylum Chordata; class Actinopteri; family Pomacentridae; genus Amphiprion; species Amphiprion ocellaris. Next base: position 16,098,194 of record NC_072789.1, on the reverse strand, counting down.
AGAGTTCTAGATGAAGTCAAACTAAAAGGACTGTTCTCAGATCATCAGCTAAGTCTCCAAGCCCTAGTGTCACCAAACTATTTGTATTGTTAATACGTTGAATTTAATAATTAGCGTTCCATATCAAACTTAATGTGTTTTATGCTTTGCATAGGATAGCTTTAGTCTGGGGTTTCAGCTCATAATTACTGGTAGTCTAGGCTGGGTTAGTTTTGTATTTTCATTTTTTTCCCTGCCTTGGTGTTACCATATGTGGGTTAACCTTAGTTTCAGTTTTCCATGTTCATGTAGTTATTCCTCTGTACCACTAGATGGGTTTTGTTTTTTAGTTCTAGTAGTGGTTAAGTTCTTCTGTGTCGAAGATTCTAGTTCCGGTTCCTGTATAGAGTTTCTTGTTGTGAACAAAAGCATTTTTAAAACGTTTACACTGGTGGTGTTTCATTTCCTGCTCCTGAGCCTTTTGAACCTGGTGTAACACTGCCGACAGTTGGTGGACTGGAATGAGGGAGAACTTATTACATCTACCCCTCATCATGCAAAGGTGGCTCAAACTATGAGTGAGAATGTGTATGAAAATACTGATGATAGATCTGGTGATACAGCTTCACCTCCTGTGGACCAGGATGCAGAACATGTCCCTGTTAGTGTTCTCAGTGATCTGGTGAAGCAGATAGGAGCCAGCATTGGTGAAAATATTGCCTCATGTCTTAAATCTATTCGAGTTGGTGATGCTAGTTTGATTCGCTCTGCTATTGCTGACGTCTCCAGGGTCAATTTGACAATTATGAGCCCCATTCATTCTGGGGGGACAGCACAGACAGAATCTCAGTTACTGAGTGGGAGGAGTCTGTTAAGGTGTACCGCATAAGAGGGACATTCAGCTTTGTGACCAGGCAGAGGAGGTTTTGAGCAAGTTAAGAGGGCGAGCACATGATGTGGAGTTGAGCTATGTAGCAATCCCACTCTGAGCTTGAAGTCAGGCCCTCGTCCCATTTTTGATATACTCAAGCAGCACTTTAGTGACTCTGTGACATCTTTTATGCCCCTGGCTGACTTCTATGACACAAAACCTTCTCCTACTGAGACTGCTGTTGACTACTGGATTAGGTTTAACAAAGCTATAGACACTGCTGTTGAGGGACTAAAACAACAGGGCAAGACTCTTAACAACCCCAGAGAAGCGACAGTCATGTTCATTACACACTGCCCTGATCCTGAGCTGTCTGTAGTCTTCAGCTGCAAGCCACTTGAAGAGTGGGCGGCCTCTGACGTTCAAGTGCGGCTGGATGGACATCACTGGAGAAAGAGACTCCAGCAACGTCAGTCTAGTCGTCCAGCTGAGAACTTGTGTCCAGGCCAGACTGTGGAGGTGCTGCATAACCATGTTCAGGCTGCTGTGAGCCCTTCTGCTCCACAACCACCTGCTGCTGCTAGAACTCTGTCTAATGAGGGTCAGTCTCTCAACCATGTTATCACTCTCCTGGAGTGCCTGCTGTATCAGGAATCATCTCTGTGTCCCAGACCACCTAGACTCAGACATAGCACTCGACCGAGGTTCATGTGTGATTTGTGGTAGTGACATCCATGACACCGTAACCCATTGTCGTAATGACCGTCTGTGCTTCCGCTGCCATGCTGCTGGTCATCAGGCTGTGACTTGTACTGCCCGTCTGGCTCCTGACGGGCTGTGACTTGTACTGCCCGTCTGGCTCCTGACGGGCTGTGACTTGTACTGCCCGTCTGGCTCCAGACTCACCACCTGTGCGGCCTGACATCCCTGTCCAGCAGGAAAACTCGGGGGCCCACACGAGGAGCGGACTAGTGAAGGGCCAGATAGCATGTCCCCAGGTGATGATGTTGACTTTGAATCTGTCTATTCCCAGTTTTGTGCTTCAGAGGGGAGTGATTCTACAGTGATATTACAGACCAAACAGAAGCTGTCTGCAACTGATGACCTTTTCTATACTGATGTATTGGTCCAGAATGCTGTGAAGCTGTGTGCTATGTTGGACAGTGGTTCCATGGCCTGTTCTCTGAGTTCTCGCACGCTCCCTCTACTGGAAAAGGCCAATGTTGTTTCTGCAGACAGTATCTCCCTGACGTCAGTTGTTCTAATTGGTTTTGGAGGACTGAGGATGAGCCCTATTGGTGTCTGTGAGCTTAAGATGGAGGTGTTTAGCTGTCACATTTTGGTTCCCACGCTCTTTGTGAATGGCCAGAGTGATGACTTGATTCTTGGAAGCAACATTATGAAACATCTTGTGCGTGCGTTGAAGACTCCTCAGAATTTCTGTGACAAGGCCCCCATCTTAGGTCAGTCCTCAGGTCAGGAAGGTGCCCTGCTGCGGTTGTTGGATGGTGTGGAGAAATGGAGAGGCAGTGAGGTCCCTGACAAAGTGGGCACGGTGAAATTAAAACATGCTGTGACTTTGGAGCATGAAAGAACATTTGGTGTGGGGTCGTCAGCCGAGTCATACATGTCTCTCTGCTGGCAGTACAGTCATTGTGGAGCCGAGTGTGTCTCGGATGGGGCCTAGGACAGTTATGGTGGGACGGATGGTGACACTATTGTGGGGCAATGGTTGGGTCCCAGTGAGAGTCAATAACCCCTCTCATAAACCAGTGACTTTACGACGCAACTGCAAGATCGCTGACGTGTCTCCCTGTGTAGCATTCGAAGACTTTGATGTTGATTATCTGTATGATAATGACAAAACTGACAATGTAAAATGCAATGTGACTAAGACTGCTGATCAGACTGACACTGGTAGTGAGAAAAGTTTGACTGTTGACTCTGAGTGCCATCTACACAGACCTACCAGTTCAGCCCTCTGTGACTTAGGACTGCAGGACATTGACTCAAGCAAGCTTTCTCCATTCTGGAAAACAAAATTGGTTGATTTGGTGGCCAAGTATGAATCCATCTTCTCCCGCCATAGTCTTGACTATGGAAAGGCCAAAGACTTTGTTCACTGGATCCAGCTGAGTGACAGCAGACTGTTCAGGCTGCCCTATCGACAGCTGTCCCCTTCACACTACGAGAAGCTACGTTTAGCTTTGAATGAAATGAAGGAGGGGGATAGGAGGGGATATCATAAGGAAGTCTTCCAGTGAGTATGCTAGTACTAGTCTGGAAGAAAAATGGAGATCTGCATCTTTGCACAGATTTTCGTTGACTGAATGCACGCACGATTAAGAATGCACATCCCCTACCTCAGCAGGCTGATGCTTTGGCTGCTCTCGGAGGAAATGCATTCTTTTCAACCATGGACTTGACCTCTGGATACTACAACGTCGAGGTCCCCGAAGACGACAAAAGGTTCACTGCATTCTCTTCTCCTTTCGGGCTGTATGAATACAACAGGCAAGGGACAAGGTCTCTGCAACAGCCCAGTAACGTTCATGCGGATGATGATAAGCATCTTCAAAGATCAGGACTTCCTATGCTTCCTTTGTTACCTTGATGACATCCTTGTCTTTGCTCCAAATGAACAGGTGGCTCTGCAACGGCTGGAGATGGTATTTGAGAGGCTGAAGACGCACAACCTGAAGCTTGCTCCCAAAAAGTGCCACTTCATACGGTCATCTGTCAAGTTCTTGGGGCACATTGTGACCAAGGATGGCATCTCCATTGACCCAGAGAAAGTCAGAGCTACAGTGGACCTGAGTGAGAATGACTTGATGGTCAAGAACACCAACGTTCCCTCTCCCTCCAAGATAAGATCATTTCTTGGTATGGTTGGATTTACCAGCAATTCTTTTAGGGATACTCCCACATTAGTAAGCCCCTGTTTGCCCTGACATCTGGCGTGAAGAAACCACGACACGCTAAAGGAAAAAGGTGCTCACCTGTGACCAGAAAGCTCATTTCTGCTGACTGGACAACTGAATGCAGTGAAGCTTTTGTAAAGTTTGAACAGGCTTTGTTGGATAACGCCACTCTAGCTCACCCTGACTTCAGCAGGCCATTTTTACTGTCCGTTGATGCCTTTTCTTGTGGTCTTGGTGCTGCTCAGCTAGCAGAGGGCGACGATGTTGCGTGACCTATAGCATTTGCCAGCAAGTCTCTTAACTATGCACAGTCTTGCTACCCAGCCCACAGACTAGAGTTTTTAGCGCTTAAATGGGCTGTTTGTGATAAATTCAGTCACTGGTTGGGAGGTCACTGTTTCACTGTGTGGACTGACAACAATCCACTGACCTATATCCTCAGTAACCCGAGACTTGATGCCTGTGAACAGAGATGGGTTGCGAAACTTGCCCCTTTTGACTTTGAGATCAAGTACATTCCAGGCCAGAAGAACATAGTCGTGGATGCCCTCAGTCGTGAACCTTTTGCATGACCAAGTATGCTCCATTGTCTCCCAAAGGTCCCTTATGGTGCACTCATGGAGGCAGCAAACGCCTTGAACACTGACTGCGTGCAGGATGTTTTTCGCCATTTGTTTGATCCTCAAGCAATGCTACAGATGCATCAACAAGCACCTGTGGCATCCAAAAGTGTTGGGTCTCTGGCTACGGATTTGTGCATCTCGCAGCAAATGCTGCGAGATGCACTTCTGGTTCGGTCTTTGGACCAAGAGCACCTGCCAGCCCAAGTCTTCCTCCTGCCTCAGCTTGTTAAATCCATCCAACCATCTGAGCTGTCTGAGGTTCATCCCCTGCCGAGGGATAAACTGATGGCAATGCAGTGTGCTGATCCGTGTTTGAACCGTGTGCTTCAGTTTGTGGAGCATCAGAGGTGCCCATCAAGATGTGAACATGCACATGAACCAGCTGATGCTTTGCGCATCTTAAGACATTGGGAAAAGCTCACAGTCAGATCCGGTGTGCTGTATCGTGTCACAAAAGATGCTGTAACAGGGAGAAAGACTTACCAGTATGTTGTGCCCTTTGCACTGAAAGAGAGCATTCTGAAGGGAGTACATGATGAGGCGGGTCACCAAGGCCAGAGATGGACGCTGTACCTGAGTAGACAAAGGTTCTACTGGCATGGGATGTGCGGGACTATGTACGCTGCTGTCATCGCTGTGTGTTCAGCAAGTCCCCTGAACCATAAGCCAGAGCTCCTCTTGAGTGTTGCAACTTCCAGACCCCTCGAATTGGTCTGCACAGACTTTTGGTCAGCTGAGGATTCCTCCAACAAGTCTCTTGACATGCTTGTGTTTACTGACCACTTCACCAAACTGGCTCAGGCATACCTCTGTCCCAACCAGTCAGCAAAAGCTGTTGCTCAACAAGTCTGGAACAACTTCTTTTGCGTGTATGGCTTCCCTGAGCATGTGCATTCAGACCAAGGTGCGAATTTTGAAAGCAGTCTTATCAAAGAGATGCTCCTAAATGCTGGTGTTCAGAAGTCACACATGACACCCTATCACCCTGTGGGCAATAGAGCTGTGGAAAGATTCAACCAATCCCTTGGAAATATGATCAGAGCACCTAGAGCCAAACACCGATGGCCCCAGTTGCTGAGATCTCTGACCTTCTCCAATAACGCCACAGTACATGAGACCACAGGCTTTGCCCCGTTTCAGCTGATGTTTGGCAGAACTCCTCGGCTGCCTGTCAACTTGATGTTTGGGTCAGTTCTTCTAGATGACCAGGTGGTCAACTATGATGCCTATGTGCAGTGCTTTAGGCACGATTTGGCTGAGGCTTTGAAAGTTGCTCAGATCTCCGCCATAAAACAGCAGCAGAAACAAACTGACCTTTACAACAGCAAGGTTAAGGATGTCCATGTGGATGTTGGAGACCGAATCCTGTTGGCTAACAAAGGTGAACGAGGTAGAAGGAAACTGGCTGATCGCTGGGAGAACCACCTCTACACTGTTGTGGAGAAGCATGGTAACACTCATACCTTCAGGATCAGGAACTGTGCTACAGCACAGGAAAAGGTGGTTCACAGGAACCTCTCATTACCTGTTAACTTCCTGCCTATTTCCATGGAGCCTGAGGTTGGGGGTTCGTGTGTCAGTGATCTGGCCACTGAGGCTTCGGATGACTCTCTGCTGAATGATGGTGTTGTGGGCTCTGTTATGCTGCCTGTTTGTGACCCTGAGGACAGAACTGCCTCGTGGATTTCTCAGATCCCAGATGCCTCTGGAGAACAGCCAACTGCTTCATGTGATGTTCCTGTGGCTGTTGACTCTGAGGGGACTGCTAACGGATCTGACTGGACTGTTTCCTATGACTTACCTGTTGAGACTTTATGTCCTGACGGACAACCTGAGACTCAATCTGTTGCTCGTGTGACAGCCCGTGCTGCGCAACCTTCTGTTGAGGGTTCTGTGGACAGACCTGGTGTTGGGCATGCTCTACTTACCTCTACCTCCAGTAACAGACTGCTAACACAACAACTAGGTATGGGAGAGTTGTTAGACCTGTTGTGCGACTTATTCAACAGATGCACCAGAAGGTTCTTACTGGTATTTAATGTTCTTGTGTTTGAGGATTTGTACAATGTGTTTGAGATATTTACTGGGGATCTGTTTTTTAATGAAATTAACACCTGTCTGTGATTCTGATAGTAGGATCCAGGTGGTTTGTGATTGTACTGTGTCTATTATGGGATATCTGGCAACTTGACATGTACACGGGCATGTTTTTCCTGAGTGTTGAGAGGATTCGCGACCCCTTTTCTCATTCTAATTCTTCAGAAGTGGTCATTGATTAGAATGCTGGATATCTGTAATGTGAACAGTACTGTATTTTTTTCATCTTTCTCCATGCATTCTTGTATGTAGAGTTGCTGATACCTGGTGTGGTCTTGTTCCATGATGCTCTCACAGCGCTTATCTGTTTTTTTTTTTTTGTTGTTTTTAAGGTGATGTTTTCATTGGGATGTGCAAGTGGAGATCAGTAGGGGGGAGTGTAGCAGAGTTAATTATTCCACTTGCCATCTCATATTACATATGTGGTTCCCACAGTGACCGCCGGATATGGCGTGGACGCACACGTCCGGGCCCCTGCAGGCTTGGAGTGTGTGTCCCTACATTGCAGTCTCAGTCTGCTGTGTCCGGTTGCCATGGTAAAATGACCAGTACAAGCTCCGCTAGAAAAATGCTCAGTTTAACCTCCGTGCTGAATAATTTAGTTTGTGTTTTTAGCATGATTGGGAGGTTACCACGTGCGCGACTGTGAGAGTAATATCAGTGTGTTTTACCAGCTCCTGCAAATAAACGGTGGATTTGATGCCAAAAGGTAAGATGCTCTGTGCTTGATTACCTACACAACCGCTACACTTGCACAAGTTCAGTAAAAGCTCTTTTGATGAATCCCATCAGCAGAATGATTCTACTCAGGTTAGCTGTTTATACACTGATAGAAATCACATCAGTTTCAAAGTGTGAGTCCTGACCTGAGAGCTTCCAGTTTACAGTGTGGACTCTCCAGTCCAGCAGAAAGACTCTCCACTCCTGAATCCTGCAGGTTGTTGTTAGTCAGGTCCAGCTCTGTCACACTGGAGGACTGGGAGCTGAGGACTGAGGACTGGGAGCTGAGGACTGAGGACAGAGCTCCCCAGCTTCGCTCTGACAGATTACAGTTATTAAGTCTGAAGACACAAAGAGAAGAAAAGAAGTAATACATTAAATACAGTATTTTCTGTCCTGTTGAAAAGACAGCAGTGAATTTAACAACAAATACATCCCCCTATGTCCAGAATACAGCAATGGTGAGGACAGTCCTCTGCAATATTATTTAAATGTGAAAAGAATCCAAAGTGGAGCACATTACAGTAATTAGATTACTTTAAAGCTCAGCAGTAAAGTATTTGATCTGATTAAAAAACAAACTGACAGTTTAGATTTACTAAATGAAGAATACAGGTCAAACATCAAGAAATGAATCCAATAAAGGTCAGTACATCTTTCATTACTGTCATTAGAATGTTGGATTTTTTTCACTGCTTTCTATGTCCATCTTTATTTTTGATGACACATTTAATTCTCTTCAGCATGAAGAAACCCTATTTCTGCAGAGATGTTCCACCATCTTCAGAGACTAGGTCTTCATCTGCTCTTTGTTGGAGGGTTTGTGTTGCTCTGCCTTTGTCATTAAAATACCCCAAAGTTGGTCTGTTGGATTCAAATCAGGACACACACTTGGACAAGTCACAGTTTGGACTTTTTCCTTCTTTACAATATGAAAAACAGTCAACTTGGACTTCCTGTCATGGTGACGGAGTAATCAGATGTACACAAATTGCTCCCTGATACTGATGCTTTTCTGTTAACTATACACTGAGATTTGTGCCAATTTTTACCTTTTAAGCCACAAGAAGCTCCACTGCACCTCAACAAGAGCCACAATGAGTAAATCTCACAGCACTCGCGGTAAAAATCAACTTCAGTTAACTCTGCACTTTAGCCCACAAGATAAAGTGGCTAGCAAGATGGTTAATGCTACAGTAGCTAGTGCGGAGCCGCTAATATTGAACATGGTAGTCAGCAAATTGCAGAAGCATGAAGGTGTAACAAGTGAGCTCGCCGCTTCTCTGAACACCGCTCTGGCTCCAATCCAAGCCTCACTCCAAATGATTACAGAGACCGTAGCCTCACGCACCGTCACTATTGCTGCTATGGAGACGACTCTCACTGCTCACTTGGATGGAATCACCACTTTGGAGATGGTGTAGTGGTACAATCTCAATAATCATTATGTGTGGTCTTAATAAGTATCATCAATGTCAATGATCTACAATATTTAATCATTAAAATGATTTACAATATTTAACGATTAATCAGTTATATAGTTATTAATATAGAAGGTAGCTTCTGAGCATTAAGCACACGAACCCCTGTGTTTAAAGATGTGCAGGTCACTGTGACCTGTGCCAGCTTGGTATGTTGTTTTTTTATCACCTCAGCAGGTGCAACTCATTACGGTGCCTGGCGCTGCCGGCTCCAGTATACACGTTTCTACTTTTTGTCATTAAAATGGGATGATGATGAGATTGTGACCAAGAGATGCCCTGATGAAGGTCTGATGCACTCTGATGATGCGCTCCTGGGTCACCGTGACCTGGGTCAGTGTAACCCAATGTACCCAAGAAAAGATGATGCACTGTAAAAGATGAATAAAAAAAGGTTGATGAGGATGGGCTCGGAGCCAGAGAAGGGAGGGCTACCTGCACCTGGCGAAACTGCCCATCCCTCATTATTTTTTGGAAAGTACCAAACAGCCCAGACACCATTAGAATCGAAACCTATGTTATAATGGTGTCAAACGAAGGAGGCCTGTCACAAAAAGAAGGATGGGCTGGGGCGTGGAAAGCCCCAGAGCCAAATAGTATAAAAGCCAGTGCATCAGGTAGGGTCTTCAGACATACCACGGGGTATCTCTCAGTGTGTTTGACCTGTACGTGGAGGAATAAAACACATCTTCTTTGAATCTGAAGATTGACTCAGACTCTTTTCTGCCTGTATTGGAGAGACTTAGGCTGTTATTATTTTTGGACTTGTAAACTTTTAGCAATCAGAACTTAGAGCCAGAACTGAAGAGGCCTCAAGTTGTGAAGACATTTTTCCACAACAATGGACGTGACCGCACTGAGATCGCAATTCAAGACCGCCAAGCAGGTGAATGAGAAACTTCAGCTGGCTGTGGAGGACCTGATCTCATGCTCCAAAAAATAGAACCTCCGAGTGATCGGTATCCCAGAGGGAGCGGAGCCCTTTATCTCTGTTTTTGGTGTACCTGAGGACTTCGCTCGTTTTTCTGTCAGATAAAGAAATATTATTGCTTTTTCCTCTCTTGTGCCATACAGATGAACGTTACTTCACTGGAAAGATCAAAAACCTCCATTTTCTAATTCTTGGTTGAAAGACCTAATGTCCTTCATTCATTTAGACAAAAATAAGTTCAGTATTAGAGGTTGTTCAGATCATTTTCATAAGACTTGGAGCCTTTTTCTGTCCTTAGTCAACAATAGGTCATCTTTAGTAGACTAACATATATTTGACAGTTTCATAGAGCAGGATGTTAACAGGCGATAAAGACCAACTTGGAACACACTGTAATGCTTTTTGATACCTAGCTTTACTTACTATTCGTATAATTTATTTATTATAATTTATTGTATTTCTACTGGTTTTATTTTTTTGTTTACTTATTTGTCTGATATGTTTTTGTTATGGTTTGTTGTGTTTTGCTTCTATTGTCAATGCTGGTGTTTTTTGTTTTCTATAATTTTCTTCATCTATATGTATGTGTGGGGGTGTATATTGTTTGAGATGTTTTTACATTGGGGAAAAAACATAATTGGGTTGTTTGTCCCTTGAGGAGACGTATGTAATGTATGTAAATGCTGAAAACCCAATAAAAAATGCATGAGAAAAAAACTGATGTTGATGGCAGCGATAAAATCACTGTCAGACTCAGTTACATCTCTGTTACAGAACAAACATCTTCTGATCTCCAGTCCTTGTTCTTCAGGTTCCTTCACTTCTACTTGTGTTCTTGAGACTCATGCTTTGGTTTTCACTGACACATGAATCCCACTGGAACCAAACTAAGGATCTCCAAACTCGTGTTTAAACTGTTTATCTCCACTCTTGATGAAGTCTGGACTCCTCATAGCGTCAGTGAGCTGGACTCTTCATTCTCTCAGGAGACACTCTGCTGCCCAGTGATTGGCTCTCAGTCCCTACAGTCTGAAAGGAACCAACAACCTTTTAACAGCCTCACATCTGAAAAGGGTCATAGGGTCCCTATGAGGGTGTAGCTCCTCTTCAAGGAGAGCAGAGAGACCATGAACCTCACTACAGGTGGGATGGATGTTCTATCCTTCACCAACACTTCAGTTGATGGGTGTGACGACCCTTCATCTCGACACCAGATGTGCCTGATCAGGAGCCGAGGGTCGTCACTTGACTGAGCCACACCTGCAATCAGTGGCTCAGCTGCATTTAACTGCTCTCCTCTCCAGCCTAGACGGGGCTCGCTGACAGGAGCTGGTGTCTGCGGAGCTCCAGCCTCACATTTGGGGTTTTGTGTCGTTTGGGCCTTGACGGCATTGTGGGCTACTTGTAGTTAGCAATAAATCTTTGTTTTCTCACCGTACAGTGGTTGTCTCCGAGTTTTTGTTGCAACTGTGGAGCCGAGTTGTAACAAATGGGGGCTCGTCCAAACAGTCCAACCAGTGTAAACAGCGGCAGCTGGTCTGTGTGAGTGCCGTTGTGGGCGGAGACTGAGATTTTTGTGAATGACTCAGGTGCTTTGTAGTGTCGGGAGTGACGCTGTGTGGCCTGTTCATTCATTCAGTTTAGGAGGATCGGCGCGTTCTGGGTGTTCGGAGACACGTGTATGGTGAGTGGACAGATCTTGGAGTTCTGTTTAGTGCTCGCTGTGATGCTGTGTTCGTTTCTGAGTTCGTGTGTTTCTGCAGCGGCACAGCGGTGGTAAGTCGCTGTGGTTCTGTCCCTGTTAGGCTTCAGAGCGAACTCCCTTGGAGTCCGTTGGGGGGTCGGTAGTGTGGCGAGAACGTGGTTAGAGCAGTTGTCTCGGGAGCACGTCCGAGGCTGCAGGTGGAGTCGCCGATCTTCGGTTGCTTCACCGGGCCTGCGGGAGATCAGTGCGTAAATACCCGCCACAAGTACCGCCTGAAGACTAGGGGGGAGAGTAGTTGGATTCTGTTTGAGGCAGTTAGAGGGACGGAGCCACGGTGACCAGTCAGCTGTTTCCGCTGCAGAGAGCTTCGAGACAGAGCAGCTGATTAAACCTGTCGGTATCATTGTGGTTATTCGGTTTGTGCTGAGTCATGGCTTCGGTGGAGGATTTTTTGAAAGCTCCATCAGAGGAGCTGTTAGACCGCTGTTCACGGGAGCAGTTAGTGAAAATAGCAGAGTACTTTAAAATGGATGTAGGTGATAAACGATCTAAAGACAATATGAAACACATCCTGAAAATGAACCTACTTGATGCAGGGGTTCTCCAGCCTAAAGTTCAGGCTGTGGAGGCTGAGTTAGACTCTGGTGAAGCTACTGCTTCTGGTGAAGCTGCTCCGAGCAGCTCGGCTTTAACATTTGAGCAGCGTGAGAGGTTGCTGATGTTACAAGTGGAACTGAAAAAGCTTGAGCTGGAGGAGCGCTTATTAAGCCTGAGATCTGCTGGGGTCGTGGGTCAGACTCCTGGAGGTTCATCTGGTCCTCCACCTTCATTTGATGTGTCCACGAATCTGCGGTTGGTTCCTCCGTTTAGTGAACGTGATCCTGATACGTTCTTTTCTTTGTTTGAGAGAGTGTCTGAGACCAGAGGCTGGTCTGACACCGAGAGGACGTTACTCCTGCAGTGTGTTCTCACAGGTAAGGCTCAGGAGGCGTATTGTGCACTCAGTATTGCAGACAGCAGGGTCTATACTTTGGTCAAAGCCGCTGTTCTTAAGGCCTATGAGTTGGTACCTGAGGCCTACAGACAGAGGTTCAGGTCCTGGGAGAAGTCTGGTCGCCAGACTCACATGGAGTTTGCCAGGGAGCTAAGTATACATTTTCATCGGTGGTGTTCTTCACTAAATGTTAATACATTTGATGCTCTGTGTGAGTTAGTTATTCTGGAGCAGTTTAAGGATTCAGTTTCTCCACATATTGCCGTCTATATTAGTGAACATAAGGTGAAGACAGCAGAGAAAGCGGCAGCCCTCGCCGATGATTATGTATTAACTCATCGGGGGCATTATGACTATCGAGCTTCGGAATCTGGTAAAAGTAGAACAGATAGGTCAGTGTGTAGTCAGGCACAGGGGGACCAGAAGAACATCTGCCACTACTGTAGAGGTAGGGGACACTGGAAGGCTGAGTGTCCGTTAAAGAGTAATCCTGAAGGTGGGCAGGTGGAGCCTGTGGCGCTGGCTGCTCCTGGCAGGAGGTTAACTGGTGTTCTCTCTCCTGGGGTCTGTTCTCGCAGAGTTAAGGGAGAATCTGCAGTGGTCCATGGGAGGTTGCAGTCTGACTTCTCAGCTTTTGTGTCTGATGGCTACGTGTCACTGGTAGGTACTGATGGTAAAGTACCAGTTAAAATCCTGAGAGATACAGGAGCGAGCCGCTCATATATTGTGAGTTCTGTGCTGCCGTTCTCTCAGTTCACTGCTACTGGTGATAAGGTTCTGATGAAGGGAATGGATTTGGATGTGCTGCCTGTTCCAGCCCATAAACTGAGGTTGGACTGTGGGTTGGTTCAGGGTGAGGTGACCATGGGGGTGCGACCGGCTCTACCAGTCCAGGGGGTGCAGGTTATTCTGGGGAATGACCTGGCTGGTAGCCGTGTGTGGGCTGATGGTCCACCTCAACCTGTGGTAACAGCTTCTCCTGGTGTTGTAGAATGTTTTCCTGGTGGCGGTACAGCTGCCCGGACCATGTGGGCTAGAGAAGCAGAATCAGACCTTAAGCTGAGTGGTACTGAGGATAGTGGGTCCGTCACTGTTGGGTTACCTGATGTTTTTCCTTCTGTTTCTCACAGTGACCTGGCAGCAGAACAACGAGCTGATCCCTCCCTCAGTGCAATGTTTAATTCTGGGCTCTTACATGGGGAGAGTTCTGCACCAGGTTATCTGATAAACAACAACCTGTTGCTAAGAAAATGGGTGCCAAAGGGGAAAGGTTTCACTTGTGATCCTATTTTTCAGATTGTTGTGCCTTCAGTGTTCCAGGGGGAGGTACTGAGGACATCATACGGTCGGTGTGGACATCTGGGGGTACGCAAGATGTACTGGTACATCCGTAAGCACTTCTTTTGGCCTCACATGAAACGGGATGTGTCTCTCTATATTAAAGCGAGGAAGAGCCAGCTTTCCCCTCCTCTGAGTAAAGAGTGCTGGTATGACCGTGAGGCTGAGGTTAACCAGGTCGTCAGTCGGTTTAAGCCTATGCCCTGCAGCATCAGTCCTGTGAAGGGGAGCATGAACTGGTAACCGAATGTTGGTCATAGTTGTGTTTTTACCGTCCCACTGTTTGGATGCATGCCACATTAGCTCTGAAGATGTGGTGGCTGTTTGTCCAGAGTCCCTGGTTTGTAAAACTGTGCTCATTGGATTCATGCGTGGTCCTCCTGGTCCCTGTTTGTTTCTCCTCCTACACTCTTAAAAATGCTCCTCCTGCCACCAGAGGTTGCTGGGTGCAGCATGGAGATGAGGGGTTTCCTGGAGTGGTCTACGTAGGACTGGTGAGTATGATAGCTTGGACATTGTGTCCAGTCGACTGAAATTTGTCAGTATAAGAGTTTGTACAGTTTCCGGGGTGTGGGAAATTGTTGACCAATTCAACTTAAAGCATTGAGTTGTGTTGGTATTGTTGATGCGGCTGTTCCAGATTTTTCAGGAGGAGCATCGTCTTAAGGGGGGGTGTGTGTGACGACCCTTCATCTCGACACCAGATGTGCCTGATCAGGAGCCGAGGGTCGTCACTTGACTGAGCCACACCTGCAATCAGTGGCTCAGCTGCATTTAACTGCTCTCCTCTCCAGCCTAGACGGGGCTCGCTGACAGGAGCTGGTGTCTGCGGAGCTCCAGCCTCACATTTGGGGTTTTGTGTCGTTTGGGCCTTGACGGCATTGTGGGCTACTTGTAGTTAGCAATAAATCTTTGTTTTCTCACCGTACAGTGGTTGTCTCCGAGTTTTTGTTGCAACTGTGGAGCCGAGTTGTAACAATGGGACTCAGCCATCAGGAGCAGGAAGACTGGACTGACCTTACCCACAGACCAGAGGACATGAGGACACTGCTTATCAACAGTCATGATGACTGTCCTCACCTGCAGGGCTGCTGCTTCACTCCATCATTTCTGACAGACCTGGAGTCCTGGAAGCTGCTGTTCCAGGAAGTCTTTCCAAAAATCTTCAGCCAGTATCTGAATATGTTGTCATGTTCTTCAACCCAAAATCTCAGTTCCTCATAAACCATCTGAGGTAGGGACGTGTCCTGCCGCCCAATGAAGACAGAGTTGGGAGTGATGGGATCAGGATCCATAACATCGGAGGAGGTGAACCCAAGAGGATCTGAACTGAGGATCCCTTTGATCTCAGTGGAGACAGAAGGCAGCACTGCTTAAGTGGCCGTTTGGGCTCCAATGGTGAGAAGGAATTGTACCTGAACCTCAAATAAGAATGGAAACAACAGTCCAACTGTCCACCAGCTGAACTGCACTGAGTTCAGTCATTGAAAAAACTGAACGTTCTACAGTTTCTTTTATCAGACGCTTTTATCCAAAGAGACGAACATCTGAGAGTAGAAACAACACAAGCAAGGATCTAGTCAGGAGAAAACAACTTGGAGAAGAGCCATAACACAAGTTCAAGTGTGAACATGAAATGTTTGTTCTGGAATTTCCTTTTTATCAACATCTATCTGAAACATTCTATTTAGTAAAACAGTGGGAACGAAAACAGAACCTGGAACCAAGACTTCACAGGTTCTTACAGGTTCTGGTTCTATGATGCAGGTTCCAGGTTGTTCAGTTCCTGTAGTGGAAGAGGCCTCATTAAGAGAAACTAGAGCTAAAGGTCAGTAACACAACTGATCTGAGTCATACTAATACAGAAAACCTCCCACCTCAGCTATTCTGCTCATCATGAAGAAAAACACATTTCAAATGGTCATCAGTTGAACAGGTTGATGAGTCCTGACCTGAGAGCTTCAAGTTTACAGTGTGGACTCTCCAGTCCAGCAGAAAGACTCTCCACTCCTGAATCCTGCAGGTTGTTGTTAGTCAGGTCCAGCTCTGTCACACTGGAGGACTGGGAGCTGAGGACTGAGGACAGAGCTCCACAGCTTCTCTCTGACAGATTACAGCCACTCAGTCTGAAGAGACAAAAAGCAGATTATACTGATGAAACAGCAGCAAAATGAAAAAGGATCTTCAGTCTCCAACTACTTACACAACTTTCTTGGAGGCTTTGACCACTGGCAGCAGCCTCAGAAGAGCCTCCTCTGAAGCAGAGTATTTCTTCAGGTCAAACACGTCCAGATCTTCTCCTGATGAGAGTAAGATGACGACCAGAGCTGACCACTGAGCAGGAGACAGTTCATGTCTGAACAGACGTCCTGATCTCAGGGACCGTTGGATCTCCTCCACTAGAGAAACATCGTTCAGTTCATTCAGACAGTGGAACAGATTGATGCTTCTCTCAACAGACACATTCTTACGGATCTTCTCCTTGATGTACTCCACTGTTTTCTGATTGGTCTGTGAGCTACTTTCTGTCTGTGTCAGCAGGCCTGGTAGGAGATTCTGATTGGTCGGCAGTGACAGACCCAGGAGGAAGCGCAGGAACAAGTCCAGGTGTCCGTTTGGACTCTGTAAGGCCTCGTCCACAGCTTTCTGGTAGAAACCTGCTGGATCAGGTTTGTTGGAGGTTGTTTGTTGTTCTTCTTCCAGCAGGTTTATTCCAGAGTTGATGAAGGTCAGATGGACATGAAGAGCAGCCAGAAACTCGTGAACGCTCAGATGGATGAAGCAGAACACCTTGTCTTTCTGTTTCCATCTACGCTCTGCTTTGAAGATCTCTGTGAACACTCCTGAGTACACTGAGGCTTCACTCACATCGATGCCACTTCCTCTCAGATCTTTCTCATAGAAGATCAGGTTGCCCTTTTGCAACTGTTCAAAAGCCAGTTTAGCTAATGACTTAATGTACTGAATGCACTTCTCTGGACCATACTTTTCTTTTGTGTGATCAATCTGAAATCTTAGAAACTCTATGTACATCTCAGTCAGGGTTCTGGGTAGATCTCCTTCCTCTCTGGTTTCCAGCAGATCCTCCAGAACTGTAGCAGTGATCCAGCAGAACACTGGGATGTGGCACATGATGTGGAGGCTTCATGACTTCTTCATGTGGGAGATGATGCTGCTGGTCTGCTCCTTGAATCTCTTCCTGAAGTACTCCTCCTTCTGTGGGTCGGTGAAACCTCTGACCTCTGTTGTAGTGTTGATGAGGTTTTGAGGGATCTGATTGGCTGCTGCAGGTCATGTGGTTATCCAGAGGCGAGCTGAGCGCAACAGTTTTCCACTGATCAGTTCCCTCAGCAGGACTTCTATTTTAGTTGACTTTGTTACATCCAGGGAGCGAATGTTGTTGACATCAAAGTCCAGATGAAGGCGATTCTCGTCCAGTCCATCAAACACAAACAGCAGTTTGAATCTGCTCTTCTTGTAGCTGCTGGTTCCTGATGACTGCAGAGCTGTAAAGACGTAATTTAAAGCCTCCACTGGGATGTCTTTAGTTTCTGGGATACAGAAATGAATGAGCTCTGCCAAACCAAACTCTTGTCCCTGCAGTGAATTCAGGGCACGGAAAGTGAATGGGAAAATAAGATGCACATCTTGATTGGTTCTTTCTTCGGCCCAGTCCAACACAAACTTGTGCACGAGGAATGTTTTTCCAATCCCTGCAATTCCATTGGTCATCACTGTTCTGATGGGTATGTCTTTTCCAGAAGGATGCTTGAAAATGTCTCTAGGTTGGATCTGTGTCTCTGTGTCTGATGGCTTCCACACCTTGTCAATCTGTCGGACCTCATGCTGTGTGTTAACGTGCACGTCCCGGCCAGCTGTGATGTACAGCTCTGTGTAGATATCAACCAGAAGCTGCTCATCTTCTTCCCACCCCTCTGTTGCACATAGAAACGTGTCCTGGAAGTTTGATTGAAGCTTCTGTTGGTAATATCTGATGGGACGTGGTTCTGGTACCGGAACAGTCTCATCTGTGTCAAACAAGAAGGGAACAGTGTGAGGTGTGTGTCTACAGAAACCTCTGTTGTTGTTGTTGTTGTTGGAAAAACACAAGCAACTCAGCAACTAAAAAGAGGTAGCAACTAAAAAGAGGTAGGACTTTTGATGAGCCACCTATAACATCAGATGGTAATAAAAAGTTGAGCTATTGTGTCTGTGAGATTTTTCTAAATTTATTCCTGGGGGTTTCATCCTAAACTCTACACATAATGCAGCAACTTACTCTGATCATTTGGAGGAAAGTGACTGAAAAAACTGACTGAAAGGGCAACTCAGCTAAAGGGCTACCGAGATGGTTAACTATGGAAGCAGTCAGAAGGTAGGTGCATTTCCTCAAGTCCAGATTAAGCTGTTCTTAGAGTTCCTATTAGGGAAAGACCCTTTAGAAAATAGAACCTAAAAACAGAGAGCTGGACCAGCAGCCCTGTTCTGGGCTCACTGGGGCCCTTATCAAAGTACACTACCAGTTAAAAGTTTAAGAACGCCCAAATTTTTTCATTTTTTTTCTTGAAATTCAAGTAGTTCATGTCCAATGAGTAGCTTGAAATGGTACAAAGGTAAGTGGTGAACTGCCAAGGGATAAAAAAAAGGTACGGTTACCCAAAACCTAAAAATAATGTACATTTCAGTATTACACGAAAAGGCCTTTTTCAGGGATCAGAAATGGGTTAGCAACTTAAAGCTGTTCTGCAGCAATGGAGGTTGATCAAGCCTTGAAAGTTGGTGCTACCAAATCCTACAGGTGTCCCAACTTTTCTAGATTACTTCTAGAGATCGACCGATTATCGGTCGGGCCGATTATTGGTGCCGATATTTGGACATTTGACGTATATCGGCATCGGCCTTTTTTTAATCCGACGGGCCGATATGAAGAAATCAATTTAAACCTCAGTTTTCGGCTCAGATGCAGCCGCGTCTCTCTCTCTCCTGCTTTCTGTCTCCAGCACTATCCACCCCCCGCTCTGATTGGTTAAGCTTCAGTGGCAGAACCTCTGAAGCAGAGGCTGTCCTCACACACATACAGCAGAGAGGGAAAGTGTTCTCGTGTGAGAAGCTCCAGAGAGAAAACGTGTCGAAGGTAAATGCAGAAAACTCTTCCGAAATTGTAATAAACATCCCAGTGCTCTAGATCTCACAACTACTGCTAACGTTACAGTGAGTAGCAGAATAAAGTAAGAGCGGAGTAAACATTAGCGGCAGCTCTGCTAACTCCTATTACCTCCCGACATGTCTGTGAATTAGTTAATCCTCTGCGTAATCGAACGAAGCAGGAAGATGAAGCATCGACGAGTGTCCCTTTAAACGTGTCAAAAGTGCGGATTTTGAACTTTCTATCAGTTTTTGAATAGTGTTGATCGACCAAGTAAAACCAGAGTTATGATCAATAATAAACGCTGTACTTTTGAGCGAACTTTAGACGAGCGCATTTCGTGCGTCATTGTATGGTGAACGGCTAAACGGGAGATTCTTTGAAGCCTTCTGTAGCCGACACAAAAACAATCAGAAACATCAGGGAGAGTTTTGCAACTCTTAGGGAGTGACGTGTGAAAAACAAACAGCTCTGAGACTCCCTGCTGGAAGCACCTGGGGGATGAGAGCATCTGCACAGGCATGATCCCAGTCAGAGCGTCTCTGTGTTACTAGTAAGAGAGTTGAATATTTAAGAAATACACAGAGGAGAGATGGCCAAAGTGCGGATTTGGAACTTTCTATCATTTTATTTAGTCAGGGGATAGTTATAACTCTTTGGGAGAGCAGCTCCAGAACAGCACGTCCTTCACTGGCTTTGGCCACAGATCACTCTCTCTGCCAGACACAGAGAAGACACAAGATGCACAGAAAATAAAGACTTTGCTTCAGATGTAAAATAATAATAATAATAATAATAATAATAATAATAATAATAATAATAATAATAATAATAATAATAATAATAATAATAATAATAATCTTATTCTAGCAATGGAGAACACCAGGACTCCAGATTCTCCACATGGTCCTAAATGGTAAATGGTCTGTATTTATATAGCTGTACATTACTGTACCTGAAACGATACCCAAAGCGCTTTACATTATACATCACTTCACCCATTCACACACTGATGGTAGAAGCTGCCATGCAAGGCATTAACCACAACCCATCAGGAGAAGTTAGGGGTTTAGTGTCTTGCTCAGGGAGACCTCAACATGAGCTCTCCAGGCCAGGATCAAACTGGCAACCCTCCAGTTACAAGACGGCCACTCTACCCACTGAGCCATAAAGCCCCTTTCCTATTGTTTTTGCCATTGTAGAGACTGTGGTGGACAGAAAAAGTTTTTTTGGAGTGGCACAAATTCATTTATGTAAAATTTTATTGTGACTCCTGATGATTTTGTAAATAGTTGTGCCAAAGTGCCTAAAAATTTCCTGCATTTTAGTGCAAATAGTGGTATATAACTGTGTTGACTGCTTAATTTGCACATTATTTTATGACATAATTTATATTTGCATTCTAAGTTCTGAAAAGGATTCTTTACACATGTTTATGGTGTCCACAGTAAAAAAAATCTAACTTTTTCCTACTCAGACTTTGTATTTTTTCAGCAATTTTAGGTCGTGTGTTCATACATTATATCAAAAATGTATAAATAATTGTAGAATCATACAGGTGAGGTTGTGCTGAAAAAAGGACACCAAGCAAAGCAAGATCAACAATTTTTAAGGTGAAATATAAAGGTGCAGGTCAAAAATGGACCTCAGTCAAATTGTCCCCCCAGATTCCTAAGGGTTAAAGCAAAGATAAGTCATTATAGTTATATTTAAATTTTACTTTATTTACTGTGGAAAAATTTCAAGGAGGTATTTATTTAAGCTTTTATTCAACTTTATAAGAGATGCTTCTGAGTGTAGGAAATCCATGCACTTCTGGAGCTATTATTTTCTGTTTGTTTGATTAAATAAACATGCTTTAGGCATTTAAACGAAGTTCAGTGTTTGCATTATTCAATTTTTTTCATGCTAATTTTTACACTTTTACTGCAAATGAATATCGGCTCCATATATCGGTTATCGGCCTCCTCTAACTACTAATAATCGGTATCGGTCCTGAAAAACCCATATCGGTCGATCTCTAATTACTTCCACCACCCTCTATCTGCATAAAGTACTGTTGGAACACACCGTGGAACCCTCCAGAGCATTATTTGAACAGTATTGTACTGCAGAAAGTAGTGTGTTGCTACAAAAATGGAGAGGAAAAGGCAATTAATAGAAGAGAAACAGACCATCATAACACTTAAAATGTAGGTCTTTCTTACAGAGAAACTGAAGACAGTCAAGGTGTCAGTGAGTACAGTTTTCTTCACCATCAAAAGGCTCTCAGAAGCCTGCTTAAAATGGACACCAGTTTAGAAAATTGGGTTTGAGGATCACCAGACACAAAACTGACCGTTATGCTACAGCTACACTACAACCTGCTGCCTCATGCAACTCCATAGACAACCACTGTTCTGTGTTGTACAAAACAACCTGCTGAAACTCAGCTTCCATTTCAGGCATGAGGAACTGCTGCCATCTTTCTTTACAGACCAAAGAATCCATCAGTTTTACCTTCAGTCTGAGGAAGAGGAGGCTGAGTCTGAGAGGAGGAAGGTTCTCTGTTCTCTGAAGTCTCCCCAACATCACTGACATGAACTGACAGACAGACAGAGATCACATGTTATATTCTCTACTGCTTACTGCTTTCATTTATTTCAGCTACAACAGACTTAGAAGGGACTTTATGTTGACATTTATTGATGAGTTTATGGTGTTGATTAACTCTGGTTTTCTGACACCAAACTGCTCCTTCAAAGTAAAACCTAATGTTACTCTGACATTAGTCTGGCATATCCAGACCATTCTGAAGAACAGAGTGTTCTGGCTTCACCTCATCATCATTCTGCTATAGAGGGAAGAAGGGCTGTCTTTTTAAAGCAGCCACAGTCATCCAGGGTGGAGCTAAGCCTAGGATGCAGCAACAGTGTCCCCTTAAAATAGTCAGCCAACATGGCTGCCTTATTGCTCCATCCAAACCCTCTGAAGACTTGACATTTTCAGTGTGGTAGGTCACTGGGAGGTTGTTGATGGTTTAAAAGTATAACGTAACGTTACATAGTACTACTTACTAACATGCCAGATGGTACGTACAGAAAAAGATGTAGTACGTCCCAGTACATATTATGTTAAATGTAGTATGTCAGAAATACCCAGATGTCCAACCACATTCAAACTGATTTTGTAGAATGCAAACTAACATGTTTTTCTGGCCGTTCTGACCCACATTCTATGAACAGTCAACTTTAGCATGTATTTAAATTAAAAGGTTTGTGATTTGGAATGCAGCTGCTTCAACAACATGTCTCTGCCCTTACTGAGAGCTGATTGGTCAGCTTCCCTCTGGTTGTAAACTGCAGGACCACTCCCAGCTAAACAGTATGAATGAAGAATCTTCAGAAACTGTCTGATCGGCTCATAATTTGGTGAACTAATTTTGGTGTCCTATCAAGGTTTAAACAGCAAGGGGCAGCATTCAGTCAGTAGGGTTGATTAGTAGACTTTACAGAGGAACTGACCTTACATGTGGACTCAGGAAAATCTGACAGAACCTGAACTCTATCAAACTGTAGCAGCACCATCATGCATCTTTCTGACTGTAATGATATCATGTTGTTCTTGTCTTGTGACTGACCTTCTGGTCCTGAGCTGCTGGCAGGAAACCTCTGCAGCAGATCATTCCTGGAGATCTTCTCTAAAACCACCCTGGTCACCTGCACAGCTCTCTGAAGTCCATAAGTCTCCACCATCACATCCACAGTTTTACACCTGTCTCGTGTCTGTAGTCGGCTCTTTGTGATGGCTGGGAGGCCTTGAACATTGTTGGGTTTCTGCAGGAACCACTGGAGTTTAGACAGCTCCTCATCATCCAGATCATCCAGGATGTTCAAGAGCACCTCTGACGTCATGGTGGCTCCCTGATAAAGTCAAAGAATACGTCAGCAGTTAATGAACAGTTGTGGGTGTCGGCGGTCTGCAGAGCTGTAAGGTCCAGGATCAGGACGGAGGTTGGTGTCAGACCGTCTGTATGGGTAGTTGTGAGACATGGCGGGAGGCTGTGGAGAAACGCTCACAGGGTTTCCTCAGATTGACGAAGTCAGGCGAGCAACGTAGCTTGCAAAAAAACATGAACTGTTGTGGTGGAGGTTGTTGTGTAGCAGCAGGACTGCAGTTAATCCTACAGGATCACTGACAGCAACACTGAGGGGAACCAGCAGGGGGCGCTCACTGCTGTCTGTTAAATATTACTCATGGAAGTCACTCTGCAGTCACTGGACCACAACAGAAAGATGATCCCACATTATTACACTTTGATCAACAGAGGCTCCAAATAAACATGAACTCTGATCCTTCACAGAACAAGTCCAGGATCAGAGTCAGACTGGAGTCCAGGATCAGAGTCTCATATCAGTGTTACGACATTGTTCATTTGTTATTTTGTTGTTTTTTGTCTCATTTTTGTAATATTTTGTCTTGTTTTTGTTGTTTTTTGTCATTTTGTTTCTCATTTTTGCCATTTTGTGTCTTTTTTGGAATATTTCGACTTATTTTTGTTGTTTTTTGTAATTTTTTGTCCGACTTTTGTCGTTTGTCTCATGTTTTTGTCATTAAGACTAAGACTCAGTTAGCGTGCTGGAGGGAGTGTGGATCAATGCCAGTAGTCCACGCTAAGTATTCTGGCTATGTCCACATATGAGATCTTTCTGAGAAACCCTGAGTGGTCTGCTGTCCAGGATTCTGACAATCAACATTAATGTGTCGTTATTCTTCATGTTCCTCTGCATCCTTTCTAGACCTTTATGGAAAAGAGACGTTTAACTTCCAAAAAACCTTCTGAGCTGAATTCAAAAAAGCCAGAACCAGATGCTGGTTGCAGAGAGACCCCCCAACTATGGAGTTTTTAATCAGAACT
Organism: Amphiprion ocellaris; assembly: GCF_022539595.1. Classification (NCBI taxonomy): domain Eukaryota; kingdom Metazoa; phylum Chordata; class Actinopteri; family Pomacentridae; genus Amphiprion; species Amphiprion ocellaris. The sequence continues at coordinate 16,074,491 of NC_072789.1, read as the reverse complement.
GTCAACCACAGACCTCCAAGGAGATCAGGACTTCTAGGCTTCGTCTACAAAGAGACAAAGGGAAAGAAGTTTGGAAGAAATGGGACTGTTACCTGTTGGACGTTGGCATTGAAGAAGAAGCTGAGAGCTATATTGTAACTGCGGAAATTTCGGAAAAATGACCAACAAGAAGCAGGTTCTGACCTGCCCCCGGACCCAAGTGACACTTTTCCTGAAGATATAAGCTACGAGGTGGACCCACTAAACCATGAAATACTGGCCGCTATCACTGCTCTCCGTAGAGAAGTGTCCCAGATTAAAGATGACATATGTGCTTCCATGGATGTACGTATAAAAACTATGTGCAACGCATTGAGAGACAAACTAGTTAGAACCAAAAAAGAACTTCAGACATCAGTTCCAGCATTGTAAGGGGCCTCGGCCTCACAGCAGAAAACAATTAAAGATCTGGAACAATCAATCTTACTCCACTCTGACCATGTTACTACTCTCCAATGTCAAGTAGCAGGACTGAACTCTGAAGTGGAGAACCTGACTGGAAAATGTGAGGATTTAGAAGGCAGATCTAGGAGACATAATATTAGAATCACCAGAATCGCCAAGGGGGCAGAAGGATCCAGTCCACGAGACTTTATAGCTGGGCTGCTACAAGACGTATTATCTCCGGGTGAGAAACCACTTATTGACTGAGCACACCACACCCTCTGGAGGAGACCTGGTCCCCAAGAGCCTCCCAGACCCTTCGTCCTGAGAATACATTATTATCATGTGCTTCAGGACGTCCTATGGAAACAACTACACCACAGAGGCAAAAGGATTCAAATATTCCCGGACTACCCTCCAGCTGTGACTAAACGAAGAGCACTATTCAACTGTGTCAGGGAGCTGCTGCGAAACAAACCCAGCATCAGGTGTGGCTTACTTTACCCTATCAGACTCCTGGTTACATACAACGGTACACAGACTTCCTTCATAGACTCTAAGAAAGCCCAGGAATACAACCAGCCAGCCAGCAGCAGATGGGTCCCCTCATATGAATTGGGTTCTACTCAAGGTTTCTTCCTGTTAAAAGGGTGTTTTTCTTGCCACTGTCACCTTAGCACTGCTCTGGGGTTTCATTTGGGTTCTGTAAAGTGTCTTGAGACAATCTGAACTGTAATTGGTGCTATATAAATAAATTGAATTTAATACACCTGACGAGTCTCTGCTACAGAGTCATCAACAGCGACAGCAGAGGATCAAATCACGGGACTCAGTGTCGGTTTTTACACTAGCTGGGTAGTTAGCTTTCAGGGCTAGTGCTAGCATAACACTAACTGTTACCAACCAGGATAATTACACACAAAAAAATCTGTGCCTTAGTACACGTGGGTCAGAACATGCACTCTGTTAGAAGTGTAGGCCGAAGACTTTTTCACCTCTTATATCCTTCTTTAGAAGCTTTGATATTGTATTATGGGTACCTGGCAGTCATCTCTCTCTGAAGTTATTCAAGCATTATCCATCTGCTAGTTTTTCATTTTCTAAATTTGGTTTCATGATGTAGAAGATTGTCCGGGTTCTACTAGTTCTACCTCTCCATAAAGGTATTCCTAAGGTCCAAGACTTTAGTTTACACCTGAAGTTCCTCAGAATGTTTGCGTCTGGCTGCAAGCTGAGATGTGTTTCAGATTCAGATTAAAGGAAAAGAAGGTGGGATGCTTTATAAAAGATATAAATCCTTCAGCTCCTACTGAGATTGGCCGATATAATCTTGATCATTTCCACAGTTCTTACAGTACATATATTGCATTGAGGTGTGCTGGTTAGAAACACTTTTCACTCCCCTAATCTGTAAAACTGATATTCAGACTTAGGGAATACATTTGAGTTCTACTCAGTTTTCCAGGTCCCAGTGATGAGGTGCTGATTGAGGTTGATGCTCATGTCTCCACATGTTCACAACTATGTGCATCCGTACCCATATGTTCCTCTGATCTTTAGTTTGATTGTTGCTTCCATTTTCAATAAACCATTTAAAGTTCTTTATTATTGAGTTTCAGAGCTAATGGTCTAATTTAGAGGTTTACAACAGGCCATCAGTAGGTGTTGGTAAGTCATCTTTATTCCTCTTTTTTTCATTTTTTCTAGCTGTGGAGTGTCGAGAGTATCTTTGCTTGTTTCTTTGTTTACATGTTGTTTGGGTTGACTTGGGGAGGAGACCTGAGCTGGGGTTTGAAGTAGTGGTGGGATGGGGGGAATAGAAGACCTGACTGAAACTGACCATAAAAGACACGATGAATGACAGCACCAGGGGAATAAAGAATCTCACATTTTCCAGCTGGAACGTACGTGGCTTAAAAAACCCGGTCAAAAGAGGCAAGGCTTTCTCCCGCCTTAAGACTCTGACCTCAGATATTCTGTTTTTACAAGAGACACATTTAAACAGTAACTGGCATGACAGACTCAGAGCTGAGTGGATAGGAGAGATTTACCACTCTGGCAAATCTCTGTTCTTCTAAGGAAAGAGGTGTGGCAGGTTTAATTAGGAGTGAACCTTTAGTGCAGGAAAAAACAATAACTGACTTCCATTTGTCTCAGACGATACTCAGATCTGACCTCCCTTTACACACAAAAGTGTTGGAACTAGTTTTGTTCTACATATAAAAGTCTAAAAATGAAACCTTTAAAAACAGAAATGTGTAAAGTTGTTCCCACTGACTTGTAGCTTCTGAACAATCTGAGAGTCCGTCTACTGAGAGCTTTGAATGATGTTTCTCTGTTCAGGTTTTCCTTGTGACTGTTTAACAGCTGAAAGCACCAAACTTTCTGACAGCCAGAAGAATGAATCTAAACAACACATTCATTTCATAGAAGAAACAACTGGACACTGAAAGATGAACAATCAGATCAGGATTATTGGAAATGTGTGCAGCTTCAGGATCACATGTAATATTCATTTACTTCCTCAGTGTCTTCACCACTTCAACTTCTGACTTTTCTATTCTCCTCTTATTTCAGCTCAATTCTTTGGATTATCAGTAATATTTCATCCTGATTTCTGATCGCTTTTGTCGACTCATTTTGTTTTCTGAACAATATCTGCCAGCAGAATGTCCTTCAGGTTAATGATTTTCTATCTGGTCCAGGATCAGAGCCTCATATCAGGGTTTTATACTTTTATACTGAGTCTGTTCAGAGTCCAGACCAAACACTGACTGCTACTAAACAGCTCATTACTGCAATAAATGTCTCTCATGGACTCCACATAGATTTCAGGCAGATCCAGATGCTGATTAGACAGCAGGATTATTGCTCAGGTGTGCCTCAGGCTGGCCTCAATAAAAGGACACTCTGAAATGTGCACTTTAACTGTACTGGGGGGTCAGAAAACCAGTCAGTATCTGGTGGGACCATTCGCCTCCCAGTGCAACACATCTCCTTGGCATAGAGCTGATCAGGTGATCAGCTGATTGTGGAAAAGCTGGTGTGGTGGGGGGGCAGCGATCGCCTGAAACGGACCAAAAACGCCATGAAGTGGTCGGGACACCATGGAGGAAATAAAATAGTGGAAATAAAGTACATTAATGTGTACAGTACCGTTACACACTGGTAATAGTACTGTTTAATGCATGTAATAGTACTACTACATGCAGAGTATAAGGATTCAAAATACTGTACTATTATACTATTATACTGCAGTATAAATATACACACAAACTGTATGCATCTGTTAAAATGTAATGAAAATACTCTCATTATTCATGTACTCTGTATATCCACTAGCAGTCAACAGTTTGGACCTTGAAGATGAACACTGAAGACATCCAAACTATAAAAGAACACATATGGAACCATGTTGTAAACAAAAAGAGTTAATATTAAGGATTAATCTACAATGTAGAAAATAATACAAATAAATACAAAGCATTGAATGAGAAGGAGGTTCCAAACTTTAGACTGGTAGAGAACTGATATACATGTACTCTGTGTACTGATATACATGTACTCTGTGTACTGATATACATGTACTCTGTGTACTGATATACATGTACTCTGTGTACTGATATACATGTACTCTGTGTACTGATATACATGTACTCTGTGTACTGATATACATGTACTCTGTGTACTGATATACATGTACTCTGTGTACTGATATACATGTACTCTGTGTGCAGTAGGATACACTACAAAAAAGGGTCATCCAAATATAAGATATAAACACTAAATTTGAGAGGAAAATCACTTCAAACTAGTGAAATTATCTGTCCATGCAGCAAGTAAATTTTACTTGATAAGAAATCTTGAAATAAGATTTTAGAAACTAGAAATAAGGTTCCAGGTAAGTATCCAAAAAGATTAAAACAAGCTGAAAATGCGGATTTTCAAGTCAAAATACTGGAAGTAAGACTTGATGTTGCCTAATAATAAGTGAAAACTACTAAATATGAGCAAATAACTCTGTTTTTAAATTTTTATTTTCTTATTTCTATCAAATCAAGGTTTAAAAACAGGAAAAACATGACTAATTTAAGTAAAGATTACTCAGTACTAGTGCAGTATAATTACACTGTGTCTTGATAGAAGTTGATTTATCTTGAAATAAACCTAAATCCAGATTAAAACTCAATCCAAAAACTTAAAGTTGGCTTTATTTGATGGGTCCAGTCCAGAGGCAGACAGGAAAGCAGGAAGACATGCAATAAAGAGCCGTGAGCTGGAACCAAACCAGGTCACTGAGTTCATGGGACGTCACTCAACCAGCTGAGCTCTCTGGACACCCATAAACCCAAAAACTTGTACAGATTTATGAAGATTCTACATCCTGACTGACTCCTGAAACCACAACCAGGACTGCATGTATGATCAGCATCAACATGTGACCAGAATTAGCTCTGACAGCAACATTTATTAGAATTACTCTCTCAAATATTGCTTTCTACATACAGTGCTAGCAAAGATTACTTGTTGCTTCTCAGAATATAAAGAACTGCTTGAATCATGTCAACATAAACATAGAATGTGTATCACATTGTACATTTGCAGCTTTCTGAGACTGTGGGTTGAAGTTGCAGGACCTAATCCTGTCCAGGACACTGAGCTGAGAGATGCTGAAAAGCTCATTGATCAAACATCGTACTACCCAGTCAGTTTAACAGCAGAGTTTATGTTTAGACTAAATACAACCTGGATGATGTCATTGACCTTCAAAACTGGAATGAAGAACCAAGATGAAGATGTGGTGATAACATGTGTTCTGTTCCTGTCTGTGTTGTAATAATGAATGGATCCAGATGTGATGTTACTCTTTAGTACAGCTTTGGAAATAAATGTGTTGATGTTGGTCCAACATCAGTGTTTGGAATAATTCTAATAATGTTGTTACTAGGAGGTCTTGAAACAAGTTTTTACAGCTAAAAATGGTCTGAAAAGATACACTGTGGCATCAAACAGAGTCTCTGGCAGTTACTCAAAAATGATCCAAACTGACTGAAGATTTGCAGAAAAACACAAAATTAGTTCACGATGCTTTAAAAATGATAGAAAATGAGAGAAGTTTGTGCAAAGTGACTCGAAAATGATCCACAATTTGTTGAAAATGAAATGAAAATTTTCCTAAATGGGTTGAAAATGATCCAATTTCTGAGTCAACAATTGAATAAAATTATAGACTAATATTATTGTGAACAGAAACCAGATTCAGTGTTTAGACTGAGACACCTGAATGGATGCAAAACTGATCTGGGGCCAGTCCTCACCAGAACCCAGATGTTTCTCTTCATAAATGTCCTGGTTCTATCTGCTGGACTGATGAAGTTCTGAAAAAGTCCATTAAAAAGTGGTAAATCTGGACTCTTCTTATTATGCAGGTAAAATAACTCATTTTAGGATTTACAGACTGAGGAAGAAATAAAAGACAAATAATCTTAAAACAAGATTAATAATCTGAGAAATTCTGCTCTTGCATCGTAAATTATTCTCAAAACAAGATCAAGAAGACTTTTTGGCTAAATATAAAATTATAAGTCGAGGTTAGACAGATAATTTTTGCAGTGTAGATGTACTCTGTGTGTAATAGGATACATGTACTCTGTGTGTAATAGGATACATGTACTCTGTGTGTAATAGGATACATGTACTCTGTGTGTAATAGGATTCATGTACTCTGTGTGTAATAGGATACATGTACTCTGTGTGTAATAGGATTCATGTACTCTGAACAATATCTGCCACCAGAATGTCTTTCTTCAGGTTAATGATTTTCTATCTGGTCCAGGATCAGAGCCTCATATCAGGGTTTTATACTTTTATACTGGGTCTGTTCAGAGTCCAGACCAAACACTGACTGCTACTAAACAGCTCATTACTGTAAGAAATGTCTCTCATGGACTCCACATACATTTCATTCTTCAACTTTTCAACGAAACATAAACTTCTGTGAGGATTCTTCTCACAACATTTCTCCTGACAGTAATAAAAGCTGTTCTCTTGGATTTCTTTCTGCTCTATTTGACTATTTATCACTGTTTTCAGTCTGTTTCTGTCCTTTTAGACGGACTCTTGTGATCAGCTGATTTCTACACAGCAGCAGCAGCAAACTGATGCTGATTTCCATGAGACTTGATGTCAAATGGAGGCTGAAGCATGAAAACAGCTCTGAGGTCTGGACTACCAAGCAGGATCTGAGCTCATGGAGGGAACTTCAGCTTTACTGTCGTGTCCTTTTGTTTCCTCAACAAGAATTTCCTTCAGCTTGAATGATTTTGCGTCTGAATCAAAGAGAATGAAAGTTCCACTTACTCAGCTTCTTCCCTCTGCAGCTCTCTGCTGTCTGGACCAGGTCTGAGAGAAAATCCTCCTCTGTGTCTGCAGGCTGCCGTCACTCTGAGACACAAAGAGCAAAGATCAGCTGCTGCACCTTTAGATGACGTTAATATGAGACATGATGAAGCTGCAGCAGCTTCCTGGAAACAGCTGAGGACTAATACAGCTCCTCCTCTCTGACCACAGCCTCACTGTGTCCTTTATTTCTACACTCATCCTGCACACATTCACATGTTGATGAAGGAGCTGATCAGCTCATCATCTCAAGGAGTTTTTATTGGGAATAAAAGTCAATAACTTCACTCTGATGCACTGACAGATACAGACACATGAAATGAAAGAAAATACTCATTAAATCAATACTGAGTGTGTAATGTTGAATGAACTGATCCGTCATCTAGTATTTTATCTGAATAAGAATTCACAATAATATAAAATACAACTGTATTCATTAAATCCAGACATTTAAAATGGAAATAAACACATTTTTAATCAATTAAACCTTTAATTCATATTTTAAAAAAATGTTGCTCATTTTAAGGGAAGACATTAAAGGATGGTTTTCTTAGTTAAGAAAACCATCCTTTAATGTCTTCCCTTAAAATGAGCAACATTTTTTAAAAATATAGCTGCAAAGTAAAGGTTTCACACTAAAGATGAATCACTGATGAACATTTAATGGCATTAACTCAATTATAATGAGGAAACAGAAATCCATTTCTAATATCTCTATCAAATATGTTTATGTCTATAAAATATTACTGAACATGAATAAAAATGTCTGCATAGTGAAATATATGAAGTCCATCTGCATTTATACATCATATTGATGTTTAAATAACAGGAACTGCAGCCCACATTCAGTCAAGTTAGTGGAATTACGGATAAACAATGTTTCCAGGAATCTCTTACAAAATAAAAGCTGTGATTTGTTTAACGGAAAAACTACGTGATTTCAAACATATGATTTTGAAAATGTAAACATACTGTAATAAGCGTTAGTCAATCATTTAAATATTAGACACATTTATTGCTTTGCCCTCATGCTTAATCTTATTGTCAAGAAATCACTTTCTCAAACAACCGATCTGGAAAACATGCGCAGTCGGACCTGCAAAATAGTAGCACACTTCAAGATCCAAAGCCAAAGAAAAGTTGTGTGCTATTCAAGGTAATATGAGCATGAAACAAAAGAAGCTGATCCAAGAGGTGGATACCAGATGGAACAGCACCTTTGCCATGTTTCAAAGGCTTTCTGAGCAGAGAGAAGCATTAGGGGCAGCCCTGGCATCTCTAACCACTGACATAGAGCCTTTCACTGCCCATGAATATGAGGCCATCAACAAGTGGCTGACAGTTTAAAACCATTCTATCAGGCAACTGTTGAGCTCTCTGAGGAGAGGAGAGTGTCAGAGTCTAAGGAGATTCCTATCAGCAACATGCTCAGACATGTTATTTCTACTGAATGGGCCCAAATGGCTCCTTGTATTGATGCCACACTTGCCAATCACTTGAGACATAACATAAATGAAGAATTCAGTGGCCTGGAAAAGGTGAACTCCTTGTCTGTGGCACCATCCTGGATCCACGGTTCAAAGAGGTTGGCTTTAGCAATCCAAGCAATGCTCAGGCTGCTGTTGAAAGGCTGACATGGGAGTGTGCCAGCCTTATTGAAGAGTCAACAGAAGATGTTCCTCTGGAGAATTCAGCAACATCTACCAGTGAAGAGAACTACAACTTGTGGGCTTTGCTGGACAGCCATAGAGTCTCAGCAGCACAGCAGCAGTGCATCTGCCAGCACTGTAGTGGAGATCCAGAGGTATGTATATGGAGTACTGCTGAAATATCAGTTGTTTCATGCAGTCATTCATTGCCTTTCTGTCTGTCTCAGGGATTTAAAAGAGCAACATCTGGCAAGAACAGATAATCCCCTGACATACTGGGCAGCACATAAGACATAGTATCCTCCACTGTGGAAACTGGCTGTAAGTATCTGTGCATCCCAGCGTCATCCAATCCCTGTGAAAGGATATTTTCTAAAGCTGGGGAGCTGGTGAGTCAGAAGAGGAGCAGACTGAAGCCTGCCACAGTAGAAAAAATAGTATTTCTGAATGAAAACCTGTGAAGAAAAAAACTTTGTCACCTTGCATCTGTGAATAAACATTCCTGATGGATCATAAAAGTCCCCAAATGACAGATAAACCATTAGCTTTAAAGGTTTTCTTTAAAAACTCTGGAGGAAAACACTAAACAAAAAAACAAGATGTTTCTGACTTCACTCAAACACCAAGATCAGCTGCAAAGCAGGAAGGATCTCTGATCCTGCTACAGACTTTTAGTCCAGTTTTAAATAAAGCTTAAAGCTCTAAATGAACCTGAACCAACATTTAACGCTTCATATTCTGTCATTTAGATTTATTCTTTCTTTAATCTGGAATGTATTTTAGAGTTTGGGTGAGTGTGTCTGCAGATTAGTTTTTGTTCGTTTCTTTGTTTTTTCAAAATAAAAAACTAATGTTTTACTCCTTTTAACAAAGAACTTAGTTGTACTTCTAAGTGTCCAACAAGTATAATTTATTTTATTGTGTAATGATGATATAATCATTGTTTAGTATAAATGAACAAAACACATGAATGACCACACAGTCTTTTCTGAACTTTTATTGCTGACATGGGATTGAAACAGTGTCAGTGCTTCAGTCGTGCTCTTGCGAGGTTGCTATGGCTACAGTTGTCCACCAGATGTCACTGAAGCCTTGAAGCTTTGAATCTTTTTCAGCACATTGTATGGAAAGCCTCAATGCTTCATGAGGTTCACCTGCCATCACTACTGAATGTAAAAACACCAGGAGCTGAACTGAACCAGGAGCAGAACTAACTGTTGCTTTGTTCACAGTCCAGCATGGAGTGAAGACTGAGGTCTGCTTTTATGGTCTGAGGAGTGGATTGTTTGAACCACTGCCACCTGCTGCCTCCTGCCCCATCTGCACCTGCTGATTCATGTCAGGAAGGGAGGGGGAGAGTACTGCCCCTATCTGGAGCCTGTTACCCCGGACAGGGCAAAAGGAGACAAAGAATGGTAAATAAAAAGAGACAAATTAAGACATGAAGACGTGCAGAGCTGAGACAGAGAAATCAGAGACTATCTCTGGTCCTCATGGGATGAATATTACTTTAGTACATTCATATCATGTGCCATTAATGTGGTAAAAAATTAATTACCTTTTATAAAAAAATACAGATTTTTGACCTGAATGGGTTTTACAGTCTTGACCTGTTTTTTTATTTATTCATTTTTTGACAGTTAATGTGTAAATTAATACTTTTTTCCTTTGATTTTGCTGTAATTGATCAAAACAGTGAAAATCTACGAAGGAACAGTAAACTGGTTAAAATCTGACAGTTAATTATTCATTATTTACAGTATTTATTGTGTGAAACGACAATAAAACATCAAGTTAACCTTTGAGCTTTTCATGAGTGATGGGACCACAAACAGAGACGGACACATATCAGCTGTTCTGATCACTGACTGGGTTCTTTCATGGAACCGTCTCCTGGAACCTCTGACACAAAGAAACACAAAGAAACTGTTAACACCACAGATGACTCAAAATAACCCACATCTAAAATTTTCCCTCCGATATCGATGCATTTGGTCCTCATCTCTGCTCAGAAAGACGTTTTAAAAGATGCGTCTCACTCTCTGAACAAATCTACCACAATCCTCACTGGCTTTGACTAAAAGAAGAACACAGAACAGAGAAACAAAGACCAGTTCTACTGTATGTTTTAAAGAACAGAAAGAACATTTCATCACTTCTTTTACTGCATGTGGCTCTGGAAACACTGGTGAAGATACTACCACGAATATGTATAAGATGACCAAAATATGAGAAAATCACCACAAAAATGAATAAAATGATGCAAATATGATTGGTTGATGGGCTGCACAGTGGCGTAGTGGTTAGCACTTTCGCCTTGCAGCGAGAAGATCCGTGGTTCGCGTCCCGGCTTTCCCGGCATCTTTCTGCATGGAGTTTGCATGTTCTCCCTGTGCATGTGTGGGTTTTCTCCGGGTACTCCGGCTTCCTCCCACAGTCCAAAAATACGCTGAGGTTAATTGATCATTCTAAATTGCCTGTAGGTGTGAATGTGAGAGTGATTGTTTGTCTTTGTATGTAGCCCTGTGACAGTCTCTCTCTCTCTCTCTCTCTCTCTCTCTCTCTCTCTCTCTCTCTCTCTCTCTCTCTCTCTCTCTCTCTCTCTCTCTCTCTCTCTCTCTCTCTCTCTCTCTCTCTCTCTCTCTCTCTCTCTCTCTCTCTCTCTCTCTCTCTCTCTCTCTCTCTCTCTCTCTCTCTCTCTCTCTCTCTCTCTCTCTCTCTCTCTCTCTCTCTCTCTCTCTCTCTCTCTCTCTCTCTCTCTCTCTCTCTCTCTCTCTCTCTCTCTCTCTCTCTCTCTCTCTCTCTCTCTCTCTCTCTCTCTCTCTCTCTCTCTCTCTCTCTCTCTCTCTCTCTCTTCTCTCTCTCTCTCTCTCTCTCTCTCTCTCTCTCTCTCTCTCTCTCTCTCTCTCTCTCTCTCTCTCTCTCTCTCTCTCTCTCAACGTGTTTATGCATACAAACACACACTATGTCCGCATCTAACATTGTGCACGGATTATGCAAGATTATAATCACAAGTAGTTAATAAATCACAATAAAGAGCCTCAGCCTACCACCACTTGTAAGTAATCACAGTCAACATACATGTAAACCTTATTACACTCCACAAACCACACACACAAACTGCAGTGTCTAATGTCATGATTAACATATATCAGCTGTCACGGGGGTTCAGTGTGAGCTCAGGCGCAGGAAATGAACAGTCAGTGTTAGAATGTAACTCAGGTTTATTAATAATGTCCTCAGGGACAACAACAGAAGTCTAGATATACACTGAATAAAAGTAGAGCGCACAAGCTATGAATCCTGAGCGGCACCTAAGGGCCGGGCGGAACTATAACTGGAACAAAACGGTATCTCTACTCGCGGTAGGTAACACCCAGGCGAGAAAAGGACAAATCTAACAAATACTCTAAACTAAACTTAAGGCTATCTTCAGAAGGATAGCGAGAGGTAACTACAAACGAAATCTTTATCACACAGTGTTTCTAATAACTAAGATGGGACAACAAACTCACAAAGTACTCTGGGGATGCTCCGAACTCGCTCACAACGATGGCAGCCAAGGTTTGGAGCAGCAACAGGTGAGTGGGGAAAGATGCCAAAAAGGGGGGAATCGGCTCGGGTGAGTGTCTCCTCGCTCGGAGGGTCCAGGGTCCAGTGCTGGCGGCACAATCGGCAGGAACGGGTGGGTCCAGCAGCAATACGTCGTTCCTTCCTCTTCTTTCTCTTTTGTCTCCTTATTCCATTTTCATTTTACGCTCCCACACCGAGAGCTGGGTCGTGTCTGGTTTTATAGTGAGCTGGAGGAGGCTCATCCGTTTCACCCACTGAGCTGCTGATTGTGGCTGATGGGGAACACCTGTTCCCTCCTCTCTGCTGCTGGGCTGCCCTAACCGGCAGGAGGAAGGAGAGGGGAGGGCACTAACTCGGCCTGGCAGCAGCCAGCCTGACAGCAGGTGTGATTTTGGAATGTGGAAATCCTGTTAATTTGTTGTCTTCAAGACAGGACCCACATATGGGAGAAGAATACCTCACCATGAAAGGAGTGCATGCTGCAGAGTGACGAACAGATCAGTGCTCAGAACTATGCATCAGCCTTACCATGAAGCAAGACGTCAGGCATGTTACTGTCTCAGCCTTCATATTTTACATCATCAGACTTGTGTAATTTATGTCTATGAGCTTGTGCGCGTTTTGATGCTTGTTTAGCTGCAGTTATGTAGCACAAGATTTTAAAAAATTAATGGTTTTATAGTATAACCAGATCAAGGGCCCTAATTTATTTTTAATTTTCATTTTGATAGAGATAATACAAATAGACATGGTTACATTTATAAAACTTTTAACTGATGCAGTATATGATTAATGGGATTTTTGTATACTGTGAAGTAGTTACATTTTTCTCTCTTTAGGGTGCCTGCAATCTCAACCCCGTAACATATCACGCTGAATACATGGGACACAAGATTCATATGGACCAAAATGAAAAACTGGCTATGTTTGGAGTCACCCATGTTTAAGCTGTTGATGGCTTCAGCAAAAAGGTTGTTGCTCATTCTACTGTGCTGATAAAAAACAACCTTACCATCTATGAAGATGTTTTCAGGTAATAGTCTATGTATTGCTATGGACAGTAAATGGATATTCTGTCATTTTTTCAGTGTAGACATGAGTGTAGTCTCTTTCTGGTTTTAAAGGCTGCTTTACAGTAAAAGGATGCGTCTTTAGGAATTTATGGTGTGGTAGCTATTCTATTCTCTGCCTCTACCTGCTTGGTCATCATATCCACATTACTAGTGAGTCTTTATTAAAAATATCTTATGTGTAAATATCTTAGGAAAGCAACAGCAGTCAAAATATCAACATTGTGGTATTCAGTCAAAGATATTGTGATATTTGATTTTTTTCCCCCCCTATTGCCTACCCCTACGTCCCACTAGTGTTTTGTACTGGTCACTTGCAGACACTCTTCTATATTCTTAAACCCCTAAACCTCAACCCCACCTATCAGTTATGCCATTCAGATGTTGGAGTGAAAGGAGAGGCTGCAAATAACAAAAAAAACAACATATTGTTACTAAATAAATCAGACTGTCCCTTTTAAGCCATTGGAATAGTTGTACATATTGCACATACATGACTACCACATTCAATAAAAACTGTGACTAAATGATACCTGCTGAACATCATTGTTATAAACAATCTGATTTGGAATGGTAAAGTTTTAAAATTGACTTTTTCACCCATTAGGCCTGCAGTACATGCCTATGGTATCTGGGACCAGGTGCGAGTCGATCATGGCAAGGAGTTTTACTTGACGCTCTTCATCCAGAAGCTGCTGTCCTCTCATCGCCACAATCAGGAGAGAGGCCTTATTTACAGAGTTCATTCACAAAGATACGTTTTTATAGTTTGTGTGGTTGCTTCAGCAACACACTACTTGTTGTATGCCTGCCTTTATTATCATTACTATTATGGTGACTACTTCAGCAGCATACAGTTTTCTTGCATATATTTTATTATTACTATGCTTTCCAAATTTTAGAGTAAACATGATATTAAACATTAACATTTGCCAAGAAGGGTTTTTTTAAAATCCGGTTATTTTTTTTTACTTAAAAAAACTGCAGAAGGAAGCACACTGTAGTTATTCAAATGTTATATTCTAGTTATGTGATGAGCATTTTTTTTTTTTTTTTTAATCAAACTTTGGGAAAATTAAAAATGGTAAATTTACTAGCTCATCAGTCAATGCCCATAATACCCAGATAGGTAGTCAGCATGCAGATTTCCTGGTAAATGTGCATATTGACTGCTGAGTCAGTAAATTTACAGATTTACGGGAATTCTGCATAATGACCATTTTTCCTGAATGGACTGTGAAGCATTTTTTATTAACACACCAGAACAAATTGAATGATATCTAATCTTTCTTGCAAATTCAGAATCATATAGTTGAACGAATCTGGCCTGAGGTCAACAACCGTGTCAACTATCCACCAAAGACAGCCTTGCTGCAGTTGGAGGATCAAGAGGAACTCGACATGAACGATGGCCTTGTGAGATACTGTGTGTCCAACCTGACTGTCCAGTTGTGCCACATTGGTTTTTACAAGACTGGTGGAGTCATGGAATTCTCACCCCATTCCAGGTGAAATAAACCAGTGTTGCAAAGATTAGAATAATTACAGCAAGCATTTTTAAGTTTCAAGAACCGTACTAATTTCTTTATTTTGCAGGTAAAGGTGTAACAAACGACTTGGCTGGCAGTGGCTGTCCCAAAAAAATCCCACAGGAGCTGTTGCCTCATTCAGTTGAAGCAGCAGACCTTTACAGCCAACAGTTGGGATCCTCACTGACAACACATTCTACTTTTGGAATTGATCCATTTTCAAATGAACAGAACAAACTTACAGTTGAGAATCAGTTTGCAGAGAAATATTCAGACATTTCAGATTTGTTCTCGAGAGCAGTGAACGAGGACTTTGCCCCATACAAAGAAGCATTGCTCTATCTCATAACAACAACTCAACGCAATGTGTGAAAAGACATTTGCTGTATTTGAACTTAGTGGACCTTTACAGCCAAAAGCTGGGATCCTTACTGACAACATGTTCTACTTTTGTATTTTCAACTGAACAGGACAAACTTGAGAGTTGAAAATCAGTTTGCAGAGAAATATTCAAACATGTCAGAATTCTATAGAGCAGTGAATAACAACATGGCTCCATACAAAGACGCACTGGTCTCTCATAACCACAACTTTAAAGAATGTAAATTTGTAACTGGAACAATTAAGTGGTGGCAATGTATGTAAAGATAAATGTTAATCTCACTAAAACAGTGAACACTAATATGACGTAATCCAGCCCAAACATGTGAATGTATTCACATTAGTAGTACAAGAACTCTGACCCAAACATCTGAAACAATAAAACAAACAACACAACAAGCCTAGTATGAAAGTGCAAAATGTTACCCCTCTTCAAAAAGGGATCTCAGAACAGAAAACGCCTCTGACAGACCATTAACTTCAAATATGTTGCTGCCTTCAGTGTTCTCTCTACATTTTGCACAATGCCCAGAGGTCAACTGCCACTGTTCCACACAGTTATGCGAAGCAGGTCATTATTGGTTATTTATCAGCTGAAAAAAAATCCAGATTGTGCATCCCTAGTTTATATTCCTTCTTCTATCTTTAGGCAGACAAGCATGAAAATTTCATAATTTCGTCCCTGGCTCAGGATAAATCTACACACAAGGTTTCATACAAATCCACAAAGATCTTTTTGAGTTATTTTGCTGACAGACCCAGACATAGCAAAAACAGAAGTAGTGGAAGTAATGAAAATTATGTCAAAAATTTTAAAATGTGCATGCAAATCGTATGAACTATTAATACACAAAAACAACTAACTGCAAGGAAGGAGACAAAGAATGGCTGATATGATCATATCAAGCATTAAATGACTTGCAATAAAATCTAACTATTTTATTTCCCTTCCCTTAATTTGTAAATTTGAAATGATAAATCGTACCAGTGTCATTTAACAATGATTTAGGTTGAAGTTACCTATGGAAGGTTTCAGAGACGGTGGGTCGAGTGGGGGCTGAGGTAGTCCACCGTGGAGTTGAACTAGTAGTGATTGCAGGCGTGCACATAAATGAAAAACGTTGCTCTGTGCTCTTTGCAGGTCCTGAGGTGTCCTCATCCTCACCATGAACCTCATAGTGAGTTGCTGGATTGAGGTCCAATGAACTGAAAACACCAGGTGCCAGGAAACAATGCCACGTTTGCATCGTCAGTCATGTACAGACTACGAGTTGAGACCTGTCAAGAAATTCATAAGTTAAATTATGATACATTTTTATTTCCGACCCAATGAACATTTTTCAGTGACTACCGGGGAAACTTTTCCAAATACCAGCTTTCTACATGACGACATTATTGTATGTTATAGGGGGAGGATGAAATGAAAATGAATCACTTAATTCAGTTGTCTCTAATTAATTTATAATCCACAAGGTGATGTGAGGTGGTGGGAGAGCATCATACACTTCAATGGCTACGGTCAGACAAGAGCTTTTTCAGTGACATTTTAGCTCTTTACTACATATCTGTGGCTTGCTGCTGATAGCAGCAGTAACAAAAAGCATTTAAGGATTGAGAGGGAGCTCAGCTCCCCTCTGTGTGACAACTGTTGCAGTCACCACATTAACTGTCTGTTCAGTACAACAGCAAGGTAAGCTAGCTGAGTTAGCCAGTTAGCTTATTACTATCATTAGAGCTAGTAGCTGGCTATACCTTGATAAATGTTATTTTATGTTTTTGGTTTTTTTTTTACCTGAAATATGCGACATTTATTTTATGTGTTCTTTTTTCTTTCTTTTTTTTTTTTTTACCTTAAATATGCGACTGAGTTTATCAGCAGTCATGTCCTCTTCCCTAAGACACACTCGCTTGTTGCTGCGAAACAGGACGTACGGATGTACGATCCATATTGGTCGTTTGTACAGCTGCAGCACCGGACTCTGTTCGGCCCCACGCTTGCTGATGACCACTTCCGGTTTAGGTGATGTGTTTTGATGTTTAGTTCCATTTTGAGTGTTTGCTTGTGACTTCATGTCTGTTCTTAGAGCCTTGTATTCTGGATGTTTATCAGTGTTTCAATTAAAGTAAAAAATTTACCATATTTTCAAGTGTTTTTAATTCCTACCTATTCCATTGGCCTACAGTAAAATATTAATATGTTTTTATTTGCTTGCGTTTTGACTTTGCTATTTTAAAATGCATGAAGTTAGAGCGAGATGAGGGTTTTGGTAATAGTACCAGCAAGAATTTAAAACTACTGTCACCCCTGGTGTTACGGTATTAGTCCATGTATAATAATTCTTCATTAATACTTCCAGTAGCTCGGCTAACACTTCCGGTCATGCATTTGTACATTTGCTATAACGTGTTCATTTTCATTTGGATGTAAATAAAACAATAAAAAACACAATTAAAGCAAGTTGAGAAGCTAGCGGTCGTTAAATATGACTTAGTTTCCACCAGAGATCCTTCTGAGTCGACCATAATATCAGCACGAGCTTCTCAGCCTGTATCTCTCTGTTTTAGTTCTAATCCCGTGTTCCTGCTTGTTCTTTCTAAAAACTTATTTTACTTTCTGCTTCACTGAAACCCAGTCTAGAAACTACATTACCAGTGTCTAAACTAACAAGCAGCCGTTGTATTTATTCATTATTGCATGTATTTGTAGTCTAGTGTAAGATGCACATCCTACTAGTAGATCTAGAACTGCACAAGACAGAAAATACCCAAAAAGAGACAATAATAAATCAGCTCAAATGAAAGAAATGTAAAAATCCTACATTTGTGAAGAAGAAACAATATTTAACTGCAGACGTTTTACAATGTAAAACAGATTAAACAGCTTTAAACTTTGTGGTGTTTGTTTGTGTGTGTGTATATGTATAATCTGTGAGTCTTTTGGGCTGTTTGGTTGTTTTTGTTTTAACATTCTTAGCATTATTTCCTATATATATAGTATATTCTTTGAACAAGCCCTGCTTTAGCGTATTAATCACTAGGCATGTTGGTCCTGTCATTTCTGGGTCTGTTATCCAAATCTAATCTTTATTTTTGAATCTGTTTTCTAATATTTCTGATCACTTCAAGCTGTCGGATTTTGTGTTTTGTGGAGTTTTGGTGCCAGTAATAAAAATAATATTGTGCTTCCAGGGAAGGATGAGTTTCAGTGCTGCCACAGTGAACTTATAGAAACTAGACACCAATAAACAACCAAAAAAACCAACAAAACAAACCAAGCTGCTTTGTGTTTGTTGAGGTTTTGCTTTTTCACTTTGGCTTCTTTTCATCAGAGAGCCGTAGGACAAGACCCGTCCACTTGTGAAGGATCTGAAAGTTTTCTTTTCATCATCTTCAGCTCTCAAATAAAACAGGTGAGTCGTGTGAAAGTTCCTGCTCCAGTTGTTTACCTCCAACAAGACCATGCTTTTATTTTGTAGGAGCATTCTCTGATATGAGGGGTTTATTTTAAAATGTCCTCATCAGTGTAAAAACCAGGAAGTTTTGATTGTCGTAGAGGTTTTTAGAGGAGATGTCTCTATTTATCACATCATAAAGCAAAAATAGTGAGAATAGCTGGAGATCAAATCAATTCTCAGGCTGTCTTTAGGGAGAAAATGTTGCAGATATCAGGCTGTGAATGATTTCTGAACAACATTTTTGTAAAATCCTTCAGAATATAGGCAGGAATCAGAATGGACAGTCTGATGTATGGAAGTAGTGTGGAGAGAAGATATCTGTTTTTATTGGAAACCCCAGAAATGATGAGAATCAGAATGAAACTTCCCCAGCTGCTCGCTCACATCAGGACCATTATTTCTCATGTTTTCTTTAGTTTCACTTCAGAAACCTTCCAACAGACAAAGTGTTGGAACATCAAACACCTAAATGTTGATTAAAAAAGAGGATTCATTTTTACCAGTTTGAAAGAAAGGAAGCCGAACAGCCCAAAACCTCCAAAGCGACCAGCACACGACAAAATGATAAAAGTGAGACAAATTAAGACACAGAATGATAAAAATGAGACAAATTGAGACACAAAATGATAAAAATGAGACAAATGAAGACACAAAATGATTAAAAAAAATAGACAAGATGAAATAAAAAATGAGATGAATTAAGACACAAAATGATTGAAATTACACAAATTAAGACACAAAATGACAAAAATTACACAAATTGAGACACAAAATGATAGAAATGAGACAAGACAAAATCATAAAAAATTAAATTGACAAAATGACAAAATTAGACAAATTAAGACACAAAATGATAGAAATGAGACAAACTCAGGCCAAAACTACAGAAAACTGAAATGAAAATTACAGAAATGGAAAGAATTAGGACATAAAACCACACAAAGGAGAATTTATTTTTCTTCCTAAATTTCAGGTTGTTCATGTTTTGTCTAAAAGGCTCTGATTGATGAGGAGAGATTCTCTGAGCTTAGTATAATAGTTCAAAGTTGATTCAATGATCCAATCAGAGAGAGGAACCTTTTAGTCACATAGAGATGGGGATTTGTTTTTGGACTTTAAATGGATTTTTTACAACCCTGTTCCATGTTGAGTAGAATAAAGCAGATGAATAATAAACAGCTGATATAATGTATGTTTGTAATGAAGAACTCAGAGTCAGGATTTTTAGCCACAGCCCTTTATTCTTCTCCATCACACACAAGATGAAGGAACTTCTCATTTCATCACTAGAACAGGACTTAAACACTCAAATCAGGATCAAGTCTGGCTGCACAAAAACCTGATTTTCACTGGACAATAATGTGTGAAAGTCTGTCAGCAGTTTGTAGATTCACTGCTTCCTCTCTCATTTCACACTTTGTGCAGCTCAAATGCTTTTAGTTCAAGTGAGCATCAGAGGAACACCACATCCTGATTTTCACTCTCAACATTTGACTGGAAAAAGACGCAAACACCACATTTGGCTCCTGGAATAATCACAACTTCCATCTTTGAAGAGGAACAAGTTGACAAGGAATCATTTAGAAGGATTTCACAAAGAAACACATTTAATCCATGAATGTGAAAACATGTTTCTGAGGGACAGAGTCATGGAGAGACTCAACTATCTGTTCAACACTGTTTCTCTACCAGGAGGAGACTCTGGAGACTGAACTCAGCACAGAAACACTGAGGAACCAGAGAACAAGTAGAACCCACATCCAGGATAGAGAGGTTGAGTGAATGTGGTGTTGAAGGTGTGGAGGTGGATCAGAGAGTCAGAGGAGACTCTGTAGAAGGACAGAGTTCCAGCAGGAACGTCCACATAAACTGAAACTCTGTGAGAGACTGAGGAGGACCTGATGGATGTTTGACTGTTATTGTGTCTGACATAGTAACCACCATCATCAGAGCAGCTCAGACTCCAGGACTGATCATTACGTCCGAACACACAGTCATCACTATATCCTTTCCTTCTGATTCCTCTTTAACTCACTGATATATGAACATCTCCTCTCCACTCCACCTCCCAGTAACAGCGATCAGTCAGACCAGTTTCACACAGCAGCTGATGACAGTCAAACCTGTCTGGATGATCAGGATACGACTGATCCTCCTCCACATGTGTCACCTTCCTGTTGTTGTCAGACAGTTTGAGGTTTCTGTTTACTGTGTTTGTGTCGACTGTGAGTTGACAGGAATCTGATGGAGAGAACAAACAACACAGCTGCAGTTATTGATGGATCATGTGATCAGCATTAAACCTTTGATGATGACCTCAGAGATGTGACACTTTGAAGATGCTTGAATGTGCTGCTTTGTTTCCATAAATCCATTAAAACACACTTACACTTCCTCAGACCTGGTGTCAACCATCGGACTCCAGCAGGCGTCACCCTGAAAGGAGGAGGACGGTCAGAGCAGCAGCGACTCTTTCAGCAGCACACATGGACGTTACATGGCTCTCACACTGTTCCACTGATAAAGGACCAGTCCAACATGGAGACACAGACACCTGAATGCAGCATCTCTAAAGTCCTGTCCTGTGCTCGTCACGTTCCAGCTCAGTTTACACTCATTATTCAGCTTTACTCATTTATGCTTCCTCTTTTCATGGAGCTAGGCTAACAGTTTACCCTGCTTCCTGTCTTTGAGCTAAGCTAGGCTAACAGTTTACCCTGCTTCCTGTCTTTGAGCTAAGCTAGGCTAACTGTTTACCCTGCTTCCTGTCATTGAGCTAAGCTAGGCTAACAGTTTACCCCGCTTTATGTCTTGTGCTAAGCTAGGCGAATAGTTTCCCGTGCTTCCAGTCTTGTGCTAAGCTAGGCCCCTGCTTACAGTTTTTATGCTAAGCTAGGCTAACAGTTTCATCTGCTTCATGTCTTTCTGCTAAGCTAGACTAACAGTTTCCTCTGCTTCCAATCTTTCGGCTAAGCTAGTGTTAACGACCTGGTTTCGTTGGACAGCCTCGGGTAAACACGAGCTCACTTAGCTTAGTGTGGCTCGCTGTTGGTAACAAATTGTATTCAGAGTCCGAACCAACTCTACGGTGGAGAACGAGGAACTTCATTCAAGCTCTGCAGCACACTGTACACACACTCAGCTTCTCCAGAACACACTTGGATCTACTTCTCTGTTTGGACCATAACATGCGCTGTGACTGCAGCTGCACCGAACACATCACCCTTCTTCAGCTTCACTGTTCTTCTTCCTTCCTACCGCTGCAGCACTTCCTCTGACGTCTCACACATCCTGAAACCTACCGATGGAAAGGAGCAGGCTTGGACTGCAACACTAGGATGATAGTTTCCTGAGAGTGTCTGTCTGTCTGTACCTGAGAGTGTCTGTCTGTCTGTACATGAGAGTTTCCAGTCTACAGTCTGGATCCTCCACTTTAGCTCTCAGCATCTTCTCTCCTGAGTCTCCTGGATGGTTGTAGCTCAGGTCCAGCTCTCTCAGATTTGAGGTCTTGAAGCTCAGAGCTGAGGCCAGAGAAGCACAGCCTTCCTCTGTGACCAGACAGCCTGACAGCCTGCACACACAAAACAACACAAACCTGATGGACAACACTTGGATGGATGTTTCTCACTCTTTCTTTTCTTCTTTCAGCTACATTTTGCTGCACATTTCAAGCGTCTCAAGCAAATCAACAATCTCAGTAATGATTAGTGGGATTTAATCATGTAGAAAATAAACCCTGACAAAGTCCTGCACAAGTTCAGTAAAAGCTCATTTGATGAATCCCATCAGCAGAAATGATTCTACTCAGGTTAGCTGTTTATCCACTGACAGAAATCACATCAGTTTCAAAGTGTGAGTCCTGACCTGAGAGCTTCCAGTTTACAGTGTGGACTCTCCAGTCCAGCAGAAAGACTCTCCACTCCTGAATCCTGCAGGTTGTTGTTACTCAGGTCCAGCTCTGTCACACTCGAGGACTGGGAGCTGAGGACTGAGGACAGAGCTCCACAGCTTCTCTCTGACAGATTACAGTTATTAAGTCTGAAGAGACAAAGAGAAGAACAGAAGTAATACATTAAGTCCAGTATTTTTCTTTCCTGTTGAAAAGACAGCAGTGAATTTAACAACAAATACATCCCACTATGTCCAGAATACAGCAGCAGTGAGGACAGTCCTCTGCAATATTATTTAAATGTGAAAATAATCCAAAGTGTAGCACATTACAGTAATCAGATTACTTTGAAGCTGAGCAGTAAAGTATCTGATCTGATTAAGAAACAAACTGACAGTTTAGATTTACTAAATGAAGAATACAGGCCAAACAGCAAGAAATGAATCCAATAAAGGTCAGTACATCTTTCATTACTGTCACTAGAATGTTGGATTTTTTCACTACTTTCTATGTCCACCTTTATTTTTGATGACACATTTAATCCTCCTCAGCATGAAGAAACCACATTTCTGCAGAGATGTTCAACCATCTTCAGAGATTGTCTTCATCTGCTCTTTGTTGGAGGGGTTGTGTTGCTCTGCCTTTGTCTTTAAAATACCCCAATGTTGGTCTGTTGGATTCAAATCAGGACACACACTTGGACAAGTCACAGTTTGGACTTTTTCCTTCTTTACAATCTGAAAAATAGTCAACTTGATGCTGATGGCAGCGATTAAATAACTGTCAGACTCAGTTACATCTCTGATGTTGTTACAGAACAAATGTCTTCTGATCTCCAGTCCTTGTTCTTCAGGTTCCTTCACTTCTACTTGTGCTATTGAGACTCATGCTTTGGTTTTCACTGACACATGAATCCCACTGGAACCAAACTAAGGATCTCCAAACTCATGTGTTTAAACTGTTTATCTCCACTCTTGATGAAGTCTGGACTCCTCATAGCGTCAGTGAGCTGGACTCTTCATTCTCTCTCAGTCTCAGGAGACACTCTGCTGCCCAGTGATTGGCTCTCAGTCCCTACAGTCTGAAAGGAACCAACAACCTTTTAACAGCCTCACATCTGAAAAGGGTCACAGGGTCCCTATGAGGGTGTTGCTCCTCTTCAGGGAGAGCAAAGAGACCATGAACCTCACCACAGGTGGGATGGATGTTCTATCCTTCACCAACACTTCAGTTGATGGGACTCAGCCATCAGCAGCAGGAAGACTGGACTGACCTTACCCACAGACCAGAGGACATGAGGACACTGCTTATCAACAGTCATGATGACTGTCCTCACCTGCAGGGCTGCTGCTGCTTCACTCCATCATTTCTGACAGACCTGGAGTCCTGGAAGCTGCTGTTCCAGGAAGTCTTTCCAAAAATCTTCAGCCAGTATCTGAGTATGTTGTCATGTTCTTCAACCCAAAATCTCAGTTCCTCATAAACCACCTGAGGTAGGGACGTGTCCTGCTGCCCAGTGAAGACAGAGTTGGGAGTGATGGGATCAGGATCCACAACATCTGAGGAGGTGAACCCAAGAGGATCTGAACTGAGGATCTCTTTGATCTCAGTGAAGACAGAAGGCAACACTGCTTCAGTGGCTGTTTGGGCTCCAATGGTGAGAAGGAATTGGACCTGAACCTCAAATAAGAATGGAAACAACAGTCCAACCGTCCACCAGCTGAACTGCACTGAGTTCAGTCATTGAACAAACTGAACATTCTACAGTTTCATTTATCAGATGCTTTGATTCAAAGAGACGAACATCTGAGAGTAGAAACAACACAAGCAAGGATCTAGTCAGGAGAAAACAACCCGGAGAAGATCCATAGAAGAAGTTCAAGTGTGAACATGTAATGTTTGTTCTGGGGTTTCCTTTTTATCGACGTCTATCTGAAGCATTCTATTTTGTGAAACAGTGGGAACTAAAACAGAACCTGGAACCAAGACTTGGCAGGTTCTTACAGGTTCTGGTTCTGTGATGCAGGTTCCAGGTTGTTCAGTTCCTGTAGTGGAAGAGGCCTCATTAAGAGAAACTAGAGCTAAAGGTCAGTAACACAACTGATCTGAGTCATACAAATACAGAAAACCTCCCACCTCAGCTGTTCTGCTCATCATGAATAAAAAAGCATTTTAAATGGTCATCAGTTGAACAGGTTGATGAGTCCTGACCTGAGAGCTTCAAGTTTACAGTGTGGACTCTCCAGTCCAGCAGAAAGACTCTCCACTCCTGAATCCTGCAGGTTGTTGTTACTCAGGTCCAGCTCTGTCACACTGGAGGACTGGGAGCTGAGGACTGAGGACAGAGCTCCACAGCTTCTCTCTGACAGATTACAGCCACTCAGTCTGAAGAGACAAAAAGCAGATTATACTGATGAAACAGCAGCAAAATGAAAAAGGATCTTCAGTCTCCAACTACTTACACAACTTTCTTGGAGGCTTTGACCACTGGCAGCAGCCTCAGAAGAGCCTCCTCTGAAGCAGAGTATTTCTTCAGGTCAAACACATCCAGATGTTCTCCTGATGACAGTAAGATGAAGACCAGAGCTGACCACTGAGCAGGAGACAGTTTATCTGTGGACAGACGTCCTGATCTCAGGGACTGTTGGATCTCCTCCACTAGAGAAACATCCTTCAGTTCATTCAGACAGTGGAACAGATTGATGCTTCTCTCTACAGACACATTCTCACCAATCTTCTCCTTGATGTACTCCACTGTTTTCTGATTGGTCTGTGAGCTACTTCCTGTTTGTGTCAGCAGCCCTCGTAGGAGATTCTGATTGGTGGGCAGTGACAGACCCAGGAGGAAGCGCAGGAACAAGTCCAGGTGTCCGTTTGGACTCTGTAAGGCCTCGTCCACAGCTCTCTGGTAGAAAACTGTTGGATCAGGTTTGTTGGAGGTTGTTTGTTGTTGTTTTTCCAGCAGATTGATTCCAGAGTTGATGAAGGTCTGATGGACATGAAGAGCAGCCAGAAACTCCTGAACACTCAGATGGATGAAGCAGAAAACCTTGTCCTGGTACAGCCCTCTCTCCTCTTTAAAGATCTGTGTGAACACTCCTGAGTACACTGAGGCTGCTTCCACATCGATGCCACACTCTGTCAGGTCGGACTCATAGAAGATCAGGTTTCCTCTCTGCAGCTGATTAAAAGCCAGTTTTCCCAGAGACTCAATCATCCTCCTGCTGTCTGGACTCCAGTGTGGATCTGTCTCAGCTCCTCCATCATACTTGACCTTCTTGACTTTGGCCTGAACCACCAGGTGGTGGATGAACATCTCAGTCAGGGTTCTGGGCAGATCTCCTCCCTCTGTGGTTCTCAGCAGCTCCTCCAGAACTGTAGCAGTGATCCAGCAGAACACTGGGATGTGGCACATGATGTGGAGGCTTCGTGACTTCTTCATGTGGGAGATGATGCTGCTGACCTGTTTCTTATCTCTGAATCTTCTCCTGAAGTACTCCTCCTTCTGTGGGTCGGTGAACCCTCTGATCTCCGTCACCATGTCCACACAGTCAGGAGGGATCTGATTGGCTGCTGCAGGTCGTGTGGTTATCCAGAGGCGAGCAGAGGGAAGCAGCTTCCCCCTGATGAGGTTTGTCAGCAGCACATCCACTGAGGTGGACTCTCTAACATCAGTCAGGACCTCATTGTTGTGGAAGTCCAGAGGAAGGCGACACTCATCCAGACCGTCAAAGATCAACACAACCTGGAAGTCTTCAAAGCTGCAGATTCCTGCTGCTTTAGTTTCACTGAAGAATCAGAATCAGAATCAGAATCAGAATGAATCAGAATGAGTTTTATTGCCATTGTTCATGAGGTTCACAAACGAGGAATTTGACTCGGTGCAATGCTGCTACATTAAACATTTAACAAATAGTAGAGATAAAAATAAAGATAAAAATAAAGATAAAGATAAAGTAAATACTATAATAAAAGCTAACATCTACTATAATAAAAACTAACAACTAAGTACACTGTACAACAAAAAAGTGACTAAGTGAATAAAGTGACCAGTAGCAGCAGGTGGTGGGGGCCACCACGTAGTGCAAATATTGTAGTGCAAAAAACAGTGGTAATTGTTGATGAGTCGCTGCTGAACATAGGCACGTGTGTGTGACGTAGAGTCATCTAGTGTTCATCAGTCTGATGGCAGAGGGGAAGAAGCTGTTCATGTAGCGGGAGGTTCTGGTCCGGATGGACCTTAGTCTCCTGCCTGAGGGGAGGGGGGTGAACAGTCTGTGTCCAGGGTGAGAGGGGTCGGCAATGATCCGACCTGCACGCCTCCGGGTCCTCGAGACGTACAGATCCTGCATAGATGGAAGTCTGCAGCCGATCACCTTCTCAGCAGTGCGCACAATGCGCTGCAGTCTGAATCTGTCCCTGATGGTGGCTCCAGCGTACCACACAGTGATGGAGGAGGTGAGGATGGACTCGATGATGGCCGTGTAGAACTGCACCAACATCTTGGTGGGCAGCTTGAGTTTCCTCAGCTGCCGCAGGAAGAACATCCTCTGCTGGGCCTTCTTGAGGAGGGAACTGATGGTCAGCTCCCACTTGAGGTCCCGGGTGATGGTGGTGCCCAGGAAGCGGAAGGAGTCCACGGTGGAGATGGGAGAGTCAGTGAGGGTGAGGGGGGGTGGTGGGGCTGTGACTTTCCTAAAGTCCACGATCATCTCCACTGTCTTCTGGGCGTTCAGGTCCAGGTTGTTGTGGCTGCACCAGGACACCAGCCGGGCCACCTCCCTCCTGTAGAAGGACTCATCACCGTCTGAGATGAGCCCGATGAGGGTGGTGTCATCTGCGAACTTCAGCAGCTTCACAGACTGGTGGCTGGAGGTGCAGCAGTTGGTGTACAGGGAGAAGAGCAGGGGGGAAAGTACACAGCCCTGGGGGGAACCGATGCTGATGCTCACCGAGTCCGAGACAGTCTTCCCCAGCCGCACGTGTTGCCTACGGTCCGTCAGGAAGTCGATGATCCACCTGCAGAGGGAGTCGGGCACGTTGAGCTGGGACAGCTTGTCCTGGAGCAGAGCAGGGCGGATGGTGTTGAAAGCAGAGCTGAAGTCCACAAACAGGATCCTGGCGTAGGTTCCTGGGGAGTCCAGATGCTGCAGGATGGAGTGGAGGGCCAGGTTGACTGCGTCGTCCACAGACCTGTTGGCTCTGTAGGCGAACTGCAGTGGGTCCAGGAGAGGGGTGGTGATGGTCTTGAGGTGGGACAGGACCAGGCGCTCAAAGGACTTCATGACTACAGAGGTGAGCGCCACAGGTCTGTAGTCGTTGAGTCCTGTGATCCGTGGCTTCTTGGGGACGGGGACAATGGTAGAAGATTTGAAGCAGGCCGGCACGTGGCATGACGCCAGAGAGGTGTTAAAAATGTCCGTGAAGACAGGAGCCAGCTCCTCCGCGCAGTGTCTCAGAGTGGAGGGAGAAACACCATCAGGACCTGGGGCCTTGCACGGGTTCAGTCTGCTGAATTGTCTGTGCACATCCTGCTTACAGAGGGAAAAGGCATGGGGGGATGTGGGGGGGACTGCCTTTGATGAAGTGACAGTGGCAGCAGTGGAGGTGCTGGGGGGAGGGGAGGTGCTGGGCACAGCTGACGAGGTGTCAAAGCGGGCGTAGTGCTGGGACAGTTTCTGACAAAGGGCTTTGTCGTCCTGTCCTTTAGGAGCCTGAGGCCGGTAGTTGGTGATCTGCCTCAGTCCTCTCCACACAGAAGCAGAGTCATTAGCAGTGAACTGCTGCTGGAGTCTCTCTGAATACACAGTCTTAGCTCTCCTCAGCTCCCTGCTAAAACGGTATTTAGCCTCCTTGTAGCAGTCTCTGTCTCCGCTCCTGAACGCTGCTTCTTTCTCCTTCCTAATCTGTCTGAGTCTGGGTGTGAACCACGGCTTGTCATTGGCATAACTCACCCTGGTGCGCGTTGGCAGAATGCGCTCCTCACAAAAGTGGATGTATGAGGTCACAGTGTCCGTGTACTCGTCCAGATTGACTGTGGCTCCTTTAAACACGTCCCAGTCAGTTGTCTCCAAGCATGTGCGCAGCTCCTCCACAGCCTCACCAGTCCACTTCTTTGCTTTGCTCACAACAGGCTTTGTGAGCTTCAGTCTCTGTGTGTAAGTGGGGATGAGGTGGACCATCACGTGGTCTGACAGTCCCAGTGCAGCGCGGGGAATCGCGCGAAAAGCGTCCTTCACTGTAGTGTAACAGTGATCCAGCGTGTTCTCCTCTCTGGTGGGGCATTTAATAAACTGTTTATACTTGGGTAGTTCGTGGCTCAGGTTCGCCTGGTTAAAGTCGCCAAGTACAATAACCAGGGAGTCCGGAAGGGCCCCCTCCACTTGTTGAATCTGATCCGCCAGAGCGCGTTGAGCCTCACGCACGTCTGCCTGTGGCGGGATGTAAACTGCGGCCAGAACAAAGGAGGAAAACTCTCGTGGGGAGTAAAAGGGCTTGCAGTGAATGAAGAGATATTCCAGAGCAGGAGAACAGTGTTTTGAGATCACAGTCACATCCGTGCACCAGCTGTTGTTGATGTAGAAGCACACTCCTCCACCTTTGCTTTTCCCCGAGAGCGCATCGCGGTCGCCTCGCAGCAGCTGAAACCCCTCGAGTTGGAGCGCGCTGTCCGGTGTGCTCCCGTTGAACCACGTCTCCGTGAAGCACAGGACACACGAGGAGGAGAAGTCTTTGTTCTTCATCAGCAAAAGCAGCTCGTCCACCTTATTGCAGAGTGAGTTGGCGTTGGTCAGGAAGATCCCAGGTAAAGCCGTGCGCGAGCCTCTCCGCCGAAGTCGTGCAAGCACACCCGCTCTCTTCCCTCTCCTTCGTCTTCTCACTCTTTTGACTAAAAAGTGAACCAAATCGGCAGCGGAAGCTAAAAAAACTGGAAGTAGGTCCGTGGGGGTGATAGTCCTGATGTTCAGTAGCTCCTCGCGAGTGTAAGGGCAGGCGGACACACAATTTACGCACAAAAACAGACAAAACAAGGCGCAGCGAAACACCAAGGCGGCCGCTCGGGGCGCCATCTTGTTGTGATGAACAAGTTCCATCAAGCTGAACTTTCTCTCTTTCAGCACATTCAGCTCTCTGAAAGTCAATGGAAACATGAAGTGGATGTCCTGGTTGCTTTTATCTTCAGCCCAGTCCAGAGTCAACTTCTGTGTTAACACTGTTTTTCCGATGCCAGCCACTCCCTTTGTCACCACTGTTCTGATTGGTCCATCTCTTCCAGGTGAGCCTTTCAGGATGTCTTCTGCTCTGATGCTTCTTTCTGCTCTGTCTGCTTTCCTGGATGCTGCTTCAATCTGTCTGACCTCATGTTCATCATTGACCTCTGCAGTCCCTCCCTCTGTGATGTACAGCTCTGTGTAGATCTCATTCAGGAGGGTCGGCTGTCCTGCTTTAGCAGTGCCCTCAAACACTCTCTGGAACTTCTTCTTCAGACCACATTTAAGTTCACGTCCACAAACTGCAGGAAGTTCTGAATGAAAACACAAGAAAAAAGAGTGAAGTAGAAGTAACCTGGATATTAAAGCACCAAAGTAGCAATAAAGTGAAGGTGACAGTTTGTCCCCCTAAAGACTGATTGTGTGAAGATATTCTGAGACTTTAGTAAATGTTCTCTTGATCAGCAGCTTCAGTCTTTCCACAAATCCTCTTACTGCTCTGCAGACAGTCAGCCAGCTTCTCCTGCTTCATCCTCCTCAGGAACAACACTGTGATCTGCTGAAACATCTCTCTGCTGCTCCTCTGCTCTTCATCATCACCCTCCAACTCCTCCTCATCCTCCCTCTGACTCTCTGAGGAGCATTCTGGGTAATCTGGACTCACAACCTTCTGCATCTTCTTCAGCTCCTTCTTCACAAAAGTCACCATGTTGTCCTCCAGCAGCTGGAACAGAGAAATGTGTCAATGAGTCCATCAGAGTCAAATCATGGAGCCAAACATCAGATCCATGTTGGACACACTGACAGTCCACTGGTCTACAAAGAGCAGCATGGAGACGCCTGAACACAACAGATGGAGAACAACTTGTTGTCCATGAACTCACCATGAATATGGAGTCCAGGTCATGCTGCTGGACAGACTGAGCTCTGGGAACCTCTGAGTTCTGCTGCTCCACTCTGTGGATCAACATCAACAGTTAACTCTCACTTTATCACACAGAGACATATACTGGGCTCAAAGTGAAAAATAATCCTCAGCCTGAACTTTTCTGCTTTTGGGTCGGGGGGGTACAATCTAGCTAACTAGTAAGAAATGAAGATTTCTGCCTTCACAAACTCAGACTACAGATTATAGTAAGACCAAAAAGGTCAGTAGGTGGTGGTAATACTCCATCTGACTACAACATGGTGCAAATATATTGTTTAGCAACCAATCAGTAAAATACATGGAAAACAACATTGATTCACCATTTAACACCATTTGCAGGGCTCCAGACTGCGACTAAATGGTCGCATTTTTTGACTAAAATTTGAGACAGTAAATGTTTCATCTACTCGTGCATGTGCGACCAGTAAATTTGCCAATTTTTTTTCTTATTATTGAATATTTTTTGTTGCTGACAAACTTCTGCTCCATACTTCAGCCCAGTAGTTGACAGTAATGAAATTAGCTGGTTTGCCAACCGACATTAACTCCAAAAGAAGAAGAAAGGAGACCAACACCGAAGAAGAAGAAGGCGGGCCAATGTGTGTGAGAGCGGGGCGAATGACCACTGTGATTGGCTTATGTGTGAAAAGAGGCGGGTCTCTGACGAATCCACAGGTTTCACATAACTCTTGTAAACAGTGAACATTGACGAAGAGGACAATCACCACGTGTCCACTAGATGTGATTTTCCTGCACGGCAATGCACACATCTGAAAATCACACAGATGGCGGGCGGTCACTAGTGGACCACAACATGGTCACATGACAACACTGAGCAACAGCAGGTCACTACGTGGTCACATGACAGCGCTGAGCAACAACAGGTCACTACGTGGTCACGTGACCGAGCTTTCAGCTTGACAGTCCGGTAGATGAGTCGGAAAAACACAGCGGCTCGGCCGCAAACTTTCCCTTTTATTTCAAAAACGCTTCAGCGAAAAGTATTTCTGAAAGCATCTGAGGTGAGAAATAATCTGCAGCAGCTGAATCTGTCCTGGTTTTATGTCACAGACGGCTAGTTTAGATGTTTGAGGACAGTTTCACGATGCGTAGAATCTCCGCACGCTGCATCCAATTTGCATAAAGTAGAAGTCCAGTCTACTTTATGCAAATGAGCTGCAGGTAAACACACGGGATCACAGCTGGAAACACACCACAACCAGACCAGCATGCAACATGTGGTGTTTCCAGCTGTGATCCGGTGTGTAGCTGTTTATTATGTTGTGTCAACTGCTGCACAATAAAATGTGAATTGAAAACATTATAGTGTCTGCATTTATTGTTCAAGTATTTATCAGTAATACAGTGAAAATGAGAGGAAATGTGAATATTTACTTTGCAAGTCAATTTCGGTGTGCGCCCCTAAATTTTCTGCTTGTGCTCCTAAAATTTTAAGTTTGGGGCCACTGTGCTCCGAGGAAAAAAAGTTAGTCTGGAGCCCTGAATTTGCACCATTTGTTCTGAAATGCAACTATGTAAACAGTTACAATGCAAAAAAATATGTATGTATCTAGTTTCTAACAGCAAGCTATAGTTCAGTTCAAATAATAAGAACAAAACAACATTAAAGTGCTCTAAAAACTGGTAACTTAAATAATTAGAAATAAATAAGAAAATAAACAAATACAGTTTACTACTGAAAACTACAGTTCAGCTCAATTAAAAAAACATTTTCGGTCCTACAAGAATTGGTAAGATGCATCTTTATTTTTTCAATCTATTCCTTCTTTTTTATGACATTTTTTACTTCTTCCATAAGTGTGGAGGCAATGTTCACTTTTGTGTTTGCCAGATGTTGAGTTATATGGAGTCACAGGAGTGCCACAATAAAATATAAATAAATAAACAAATAAATGTGGAAATATTAAGAGAAGTAAATAAATAAATGTGGAAATATAAAGAGAAATAAATAAATAAATAAATAAGGAAATAAATGTGGAAATATAAAGACAAATAAATAAATAAAAAGGTACATTTTGTCTTTGCTTTTCCCTTTTCTTTTTTTCTTTTTATTTTTCCTTTTGTCATTGCCTTTTCCTTTTGTTACTCCTCAGTCCACCAAGTAAAAACAATGACAAAAGCCTCTGCTTTCACTTGGTGGACTGAGCTGTCAATCAAATGGCTCTGGGCGGGGCTTTCTGTCCAGGTGAGTAGTCGTACCTGATCACAGGATTCCTGCCTGACCTCAGCTCCTCGAACGGCTGAAGTCAAGTGATGTCACCGTGGTGCTTCGGCTGATTCTACCAGCAGACACTGAAAGGGCTCTGATAGTTCAGTAAGTTAATGTTTATTTTCTCATTGGTGCCGGTTTTAATGCGCTTCATATATACCTGTAGTGTCAGATATAATTTGTACCCTGCACTCCAGATGTCGATGGAGTTTATTTCTGTGTGTGTTGACCAGAGAAGAGAGTTAGCATCCAGTAAATATTAGCTTTGATGTGAATTAACGATGCTAACCGAGCTAGCTGCTCAGTCGTAGCCTGATTAAAGCTAACATAGCATTAAGCTAACGTAGCATTAAGCTAACGTAGCATTAAGCTAACGATGTTTGTGTTGTGTCATGTAAACAGCTGAAGTGTGTTGTGCTAGTGTAATGTGGTACATTTAGTTAATAAAACTGTCAATGGAGACGCTGGTTCACATTACTGTAACGTTTAGAAAACATAAATGTGATTAAAACAGTAAAGTTAAGGTTCTGTGTTGTCAATAGTCCGGAATATCTGCTGGTTCTCTGAAGTTAAACTGGAGAAAACAGTAAATCTGCTCTCTAGTTAACGTTGTTTAATGACTGATTCACATGTTGTAGTATGTATTCCTGCAGTGCAGATTAGAAAAATAAACTCCCAGAATATGACTAAAGTAATGATGAACACTACAGTTATTATATTTAAATTACAGCACAGATAAGCTGGATAATAAAATCCTCTCCTCTAGAGCTAAAGTGACTACAGGCCTTTATGTTGTTCAGCGCTTGGAAAACTACATGAAATAGGAAATCTTTCCAGGGATACTTTAAAATGAGCCTCTGCTGTTGATGCTGATACTGTGACGTCTGTCTTCATCTCAGGTGTCTCATGTTCACTGAGGATCTTCTGAGTGAAGCCACCAGAAGGAAAACCTCATCTGTATGTGAAGAAGGAGACTGAATGGACGACATCCTCAGTGAACCACTTCCTGTTTAGCTTTCACTTACAGAAGGACAGATCAACTCTCAGCAGTTTACTATTCTCTAGTCTTAGTATTCACAGGTTCCATTTATCACCTTTAACTTCATCTCTGCTGTTGTAGCAGAAATAAAACCTAAAAAGTCCATGTTATTTATAGCAGATATGTAGCATTAAAACATCAACACATTCAGGGTAAGAGCTTCATTATTACCTTTATTGCACATTTAAAAACTACATTATTTAACAATTGTGAACTGTAAAGATGTTTAAACACATGAAATAAATGGATGAAATAAATAATGTGTTGCTGACAGTGAAGTGTAAATACTGAACTGTCACAAGACAAGTTGTATTATGAAGAGAGGAGCTGAATCTGCAGCATTATTGTTATTACTGGAAGGATGAAAAGGACATCAGTGCTGCTCTTCCTCACAGTGATGAAGGAGAAAAGACTCTTCAGACAACCACAGCTGGATGTTCATGTTCACTGTAGTTCTCAGTCCATCAGACCAGATGTTCCCAATGATCCAGACCAAGACTGGAAGGAAAAGACACAACAGTGAGGAAAAGATCTACAAGGTTCTTTCAGTCCAACTGCTGGAACATTAAATGTAATAACTGTAGTGTTCATCATTACTTTGATCATATTCTGGGAGTTTATTTTTCCAGTCTATACTGCAGGAATAAGTACTACAACATGTGAACCAGTCATTAAACAATGTTCACGACTAGAGAGTAGATTTACTGTTTTCTCCAGTTTAACTTCAGAGACTCAGCAGATATTCAGGACTACTGACAGCATAGAACCTTAAACTTACTGTTTTAATCACATTTATGTTTCCTAAACGTTACATTAATGTGAACCAGCGTCTCCATTGACAGTTTTATTAACTAAATGCACCACATTACACTAACACAACACACTTCAGCTGTTTACATGAAACTCAACACAAACATCGTTAGCTTAATGCTACGTTAGCTTTAATCAGGCTATGACTGAGCAGCTAGCTCGGTTAGCATCGCTAATTCACATCAAAGCTAATATTTACTGGATGCTAACTCTCTTCTCTGGTCAACACACACAGAAATAAACTCCATCGACATCTGGAGTGCAGGGTACAAATTATATCTGACACTACAGGTATATATGAAGTGCATTAAAACCGGCACCAATGAGAAAATAAACATTAACTTACTGAACTATCAGAGTCCTTTCAGTGTCTGCTGGTAGAATCAGCTGAAGCACCACGGTGACATCACTTGACTTCAGCCGTTCGAGGAGCTGGCGTCAGGCAGGAATCCTGTGATCAGGTACGACTACTCACCTGGACAGAAAGCCCCGCCCAGAGCCATTTGATTGACAGCTCAGTCCACCAAGTGAAAGCAGAGGCTTTTGTCATTGTTTTTACTTGGTGGACTGAGGAGTAACAAAAGGAAAAGGCAATGACAAAAGGAAAAATAAAAGGAAAAAAGAAAAGGGAAAAGCAAAGACAAAATGTACCTTTTTATTTATTTATTTCCTTATTTATTTATTTCTCTTTATATTTCCACATTTATTTCCTTATTTATTTATTTGCTTCTCTTTATATTTCCACATTTATTTCCTTTTTATTTATTTATTTGTCTTTATATTTCCACATTTATTTATTTATTTATTTATTTATTTCTCTTTATATTTCTGCATTTATTTATTTCTCTTTATATTTCTGCATTTATTTATTTCTCTTTATATTTCCACATTTATTTCCTTATTTATTTATATTTTATTGTGGCACTCCTGTGACTCCATAGAGTTACTCTGGAAGCATCATCATTAAAAAACCAACAAGCACATTCAGAATGTTGTCCATGCTCTGGTTAGTGCTTCGTCATTTCCAATGAAAACACATTTATTGAGCTTTTCAGAAAGACTTTTCTTGAATGCTGCTGCTATGCCAGGTGTATTTATGGAACCAGCATGCTGATTTAACATGGACAGTTTAGGCAAAGCATTTTTATCTTCAGCACAGATTAATGAGTGGCTGAGATCTGGTGAACAAATTGTGTTCTCCAATGAACGTGTACAGCGTATTTTAAATCACAAACCCAGTCAGTCTGATGTTGGTACCTCAGTGGTGGATGTTGGTCCCGGTAAATAAGTTGTGAGTTTCAGAGCTGACAGCAGCTCTATGGGTCTGATTCCTGACCTGACAGCACTTTTTATCACTAGTTGCGTACATTAGTTTTATTGAGCACATGGTCCAGAAGCAAACACCAGCCAAAGGGCTGCTGTCTCTGTTGAACTCTGCCAACCACAGGAAGCACCATTTATTTATTTATGTTTTAAAGTTATTTTTTTGGTCTTTTGTTGGCTTTATTTGACCGGCACAGTTGAGAGGCAGACAGGAAAGCAGGGACCAGAATGGGGGAAGACATGCAGTAAAGGGCCATGAGCTGGAATCCAACCCAGGTTGTTGTGTTGAACTATCTGGACGCCTGGAAGCACCATTTATTTAAACTCCACCAAGGAACGCAGTGGAGTTACTGTGACGATCCTACGTTTGTCCTTCCGTCTATTTGTCTGTGCACAATTTTACTCAAAAAAACAGACTAATGGATTTGGATGAAACTTTCAGGGAAGGTCAGAAATGACACAAAGACCAAGTGATTAGATTCTGGCAGTGATGCAGCTTATAGTCTGGATCCATGGATTTGTTAAAGATTTCTGTATCACTGCCAGATAGCACCACAGCATCACTGTAACCATGACAACAATGGACTCACCTGCAGCTGGATCTTAATGTCTTTCTAAGACCCGCCCCCACTCTACTTCCATTGGCTCGTGATATTAGTTTGGTTGAGAGCAAAAGCTGCGTTCTTCTCATTCCATTGGTTGTTACGTGCAATTCTGCTGCTGCATCTTCACTGTTGAATAAATATATGCAGATGTGTCTGTATACAGGTGTGCATGTATGCATGTGTGTGACTTGACTTAGGGCTCCTGCGAAGGGCAGGGCATCCCATCCATGTGCATCGAGCCAACCAGATGAACCAGTTTCTTCCACTGCTGACAGTCTTGTGCCAGCAGCTCTGCATCCTCCACAGCAACTCCATGTTGTTTGAAGTCGCCCGCAACGACGTCGAGCCATCGGGTACGAGGCTTGCCTCGTGGTCCTGTCCAGCCTGCGGCCTTCAGGTCAAACTGGAGCATGGCTCTCATCGGATGGTCAGGAGGGAGGCGGAGGACATGACCGAACCAGCGGGTGCGGCGTTGCGCGGCCAAGTAAATGCTCTGGGCTGGCAGGTGCGGGCTCTAAGCACTGCGTTGGAAACCCGCTGGGGCCACCTGATGTTTTCGATGGTTCTGAGAGCCCTGCTATATATATATATATATATATATTCTTGCAGCCAGATGTTTCCGAGCCATAAAGCAGGATGGAGAGTACTGCTAAGTTGTAAATACGGAGCTTTGTTTTGCGTGAGATAGTCTGGTGACGCCAGAGTGGTTTCTAGACAGACTGCAGAGCTGATGATGCCAGGGCTCTTCTGCGAGTAATCTCTGGTTGTAGGTCCCCGTTGTTTGTCACTATGGACCCAGATACACAAAATTCTTGACAGGCTCTACGATGTCATTACCAAGCCACAGGGGAGGTGGGTCTGGTCCAGCACCGACATGCATGAACTTGGTTTTTGTCCAGCTCACTTGGAGGCCAAGCCTCTCTGCCTCTTCACTGTATATGCCCAGAGCGTCTTTCAACTGGCTGTAGGATGTACTGAGCAGGATGGTGTCGTCGGTGTACTCCAGGTCAGTCAGGTGGTAGCTGCCGAGGGACACTCCGGGGACCCGCTCACAAACCCTGGACATCAGATGGTCAATGATGCAGTTGAAAAGGTCAGGAGCAGCCACGCAGCCCTGGCGAACTCCGCTGGAGATGGGAAACCAGTTGGAGTCTCTGCCGTTAACACGGACACAGATCTGTGCATTGCTTTAAAGCAGCTTAAACAGGTCAACGATCTTAGGTGGTGCTCCGAGGGCCTGTAGGATGCTCCACATTGAGGTATGGCAGACGGTGTCAAAGGCAGCCTTCAGATCAATGAATCCGATGTACAAGTGGCGATCTGTACGGAATTCATAGTTCTTCTCTATCAGCAAGCGAACAGTGTGTGTGTATGTGTGTGTGTGTGTGTGTGCATATATATATATGGCAGTGCTTTTCGTTGGAGTACAGTGGTCCCTCACTATATCGTGGTTCACTTCTCACGGTCTCACTATATCGCTGATTTTTGGATTGGGTTGGGTTCTGCAGATGTTTCATTATATCACAGAATTTTTCAGTACAGACATTTTATTCTGTAGTTCTTACTGTGGCAAGTCGCATTAAAAAGTAACACTACACAACATGTACCTATTTCTTAGGAACATTATAATTGCCTAGGGCTTTTATTTTGACACAGACTACAGTATAAATGTGGCAGGAAGTCATCAAACACACTACACTTCACACTCACGGCCCTGACAACATGACACTTAAACTAACTAGGCTGACTAAACCACAAAAACACAATAAAACATAAATACTAAACAAACTAAACTAAACACTAACATAAACCACAATAATAACATTTAAACCCCCAACACCCCGAACTCCCATGGTGCATTGCAGCACCACGGTTCAGTCATAGCGACCAGCGTACAGCGCTGGGCTCTGATTGGCTCAGCGACCGTAGTCAGTCTCCTCTGTTTCCCCTGAGTATAGTGCATATGGCATATTATATTATATTACATTATATTATATTATATTATATTATATTATATTATATTATATTATATTATATTATATTATATTATATTATATTATATTATATTATATATGGTACAGCGGCATTCAGTATTTGGCCTGTCCGTCTCACACAGACATCTGATCGCTGCATAGTGTTGCTCTGCGGTGATGTGAGTTGTGTGGGGAGGATTTATAAAGCCTTAAAATACACATCAACAAGAAAAACATTCAGAGCTTCATACTCCGCCAAGACTGTTCATTCTCTGACCTTGCGCTGAACACGGACATGTGTTATGCATGTGTGTGCGTGAATCTTCTGACCTAAACATGTAGCGGGACATATGTGATGGGACTCAAACACCCCCACAATTTAATCAATCAATCAATTGTTCCTTGTATCAATTCCGATAAGTCGGCAACGGCAGATTTGTAGTAGGATCACATGATCGTCAGCAGGGAGCTGAGGCAGCGTTCACTTGTTGTCATGGTTACAGTGACGCCGTGCCGGCCGCTATATCTCTTTAACCAATCCGTGGATCCAGACTATAAGCCGCATCACTGCCAAAATCTAATCACTTTGTCCTTGTGTCATTTCTGACCTTCCCTGAAAATTTCATCCAAATCCATTTGCCTGTTTTTGAGTAATGTTGCACAGGACAGACAGATTCACAGAGAAACACACTGATCGTCACATAACTCCTCCGCGTTCCTTGACAGAGTTATAATAAAATAAATATTCTAGTATCAGATTTGTGCATGATTGTGTCCATTTGCATTTACTTTATTTTGTTTATTATTTTTGTGTTTATGTTGTGCTGGTAAGAGCAGTCTATGTTTGTTGTGCTGACCAGTGAATAAAACCTGCAGAAAACTGTCCTGTCCTGCTGGGGATGTTTAGTATGGAAGACAGCAAAAGACATGAGCATAAAAACGCAAAATAATTGTAACCGGCCTGACCTACAGCCCTGGAGATGGGTGAGTCGACCAATATTTAAGGGTTACAATATGGTCCCTATATCACGGATTGTCGTCTATCACGGGAGGGTCTGGAAAGTAACCCCCGCAATATACGAGGGATCACTGTATTTTGTTTCTTTGGAACTGAATGAACAGCCGTAACCTACTTCCTTGTTTGGTTCTTTTTTGTTGGATTATTCAGAAAACCTGGAATGGACAATTTGAGTTTGACAGTTCGAACTGTGTACAAAGGGGACTAATGAAAACCCGGACTGGACTTTCTAATAAATGATTTGTGTTGATTATTGTACCATTCTATTCTCTGCCTCCCTGATCTGTTGTGTGGCATGGTCAAAATATTTAGTTTAATATTGGCTAACAAGGTTTCATGATTCAACATAGGACCTTTGTAGAGTGCAACAGGGTATTTTAGTTGAACTGCTACAATACATACATACACACACATATACACATATATATATACATATACACATACACTACTCACAATAAGTTAGGGATATTGTTATTTACATGAGTGCTTTTCCTATTTGGTCTGAATTTTAATGAAATAAGTCATAGTTCCCTTTGATATTACTATTAATGAATGAGAGGAAGCACCATTTTCGTTAGTACAACATTTGTTACCCCAACAATTCAGACAATAACAAAGATAGCCCCAAATAACCAAAATTGACAAAGTCAATCGCGGGTGTTTCCACCATTTGCCGCAATGACAGCTTGACAGCGATGTCTCATGCTCCTAACTAGCCTCATGATGTTGTTCTGAGGCAATGCGTTCCACTCCTCCACAAGTGCTACATGCAATTCTGCCAGGTCACGTAGGGGTGGGGTACGAGCATCCAGTCGCTGCTTCAGCTGGTCCCAGACGTGCTCTGTGGGGTTCAGGTCAGGGGACATTGCTGGCCATACCATATGAGGCACTCCGACTTCCTGAAGTTGAGCTGTGACAATTCTGGCACCATGTGGTGGAGCATTATCATCCAAGAACAGGAAGTTGGGGGTGTGCTGGTGGAATTGGGGAATGATGATGGGTTCTATGATGTCTCTGAGGTAAGAACGTGCAGTGACTGTGCCATCTACAATCACCAAATCTGTTTTGTGCTGACTGGTGACGCCTGCCCAGACTGTTGCACCTCCTCCATCAAAGCGAACCCTGGGGACCATGTTGACCTCGGCGTATCGCTCACCTTGCCTTCTCCAGCAACGCTGGTGACCATCATTTCTGTGCAAGGTGACCCGACAATCGTCAGTGAACAGAACGGTAGACCACTGCTGCATTGTCCAGGTCACATGGTCTTGTGCCTACTGCAACCGGTCACAGCGGTGTCTTGGTGTCAGTGGAGTCACCTGCAACGGTCGTCTGGCATTCAAGCCAAAGCGGTGGAGTCGGTTGCGAATGGTTTGTCTGGAAACCCTAGTACCCCTCACTTCTCGTAAACAGGTCTGCAGCTGTGTGGCAGTTGCATAACGGTGTCTGAGTGCATAGGTCCTTAGGTACTGGTCATCATTGCGGTCCATCACTTCTGGGGCTCCACTCCTGGGCCTGTCACAAACACTGCCAGTAGTTCTGTGTCTTGCTGCAAGTCTGCTGATGACACTTTGAGACACACCAAGTTCACGAGCAACATCTGACTGGCTTCTACCGACCTGAAGGCGCGCTATGGCCAGGTGGCGCTGCACGTCCGTTAAGTGACGTCGTGTGTTCATGGCTGCTTGAATGATGAACTGGGAATGACTTACTGACAATACCAGCTTTTTATACCCCCAGAATGTTGAAATTGATGCCGCATTGAAAAGGGTTGTCTTTTTGTATTTTTTGGTATTGGCCCAATATGTAAGGCGCACTGTACACAGTGAGACCATTTTATGGAAAACACAAAATGAGGTGTGTCTAGCACCCTAATACAATTGCCTCCCTATCCCCAAAATCACTGAAGTGAAACAAACACCTTATGTATGAAATCCACTGAGGACCCCACAATATCCCTAACTTATTGTGAGTAGTGTATATATACACATAAGGGCCATAAGTTTCCATACATAGGAAAATGTACAATGTATAATTTTTATGTTTCAGATACCCTAGAAAGTGCGTTTAACACTATCTTTGGGGGCACATGAAGGCCATGGTGTATCTGGTGAAGATACGAGACATAAATCATCTCCAGGAACGTATCACCAATGCCATTACAAGCAGAACTTCAACTGTGCTGATGCAAGTTCATCAACAGTGGAAAACACATTAATATGTGTATCTGAAACAATGCTAATCATATAATTCAATTCAATTCAATTCAATTCAATTCAATTCAATTCAATTCAATTCAATTCAATTCAATTTTATTTATATAGCGCCAATTACAGTCAAATTGTCTCGAGACGCTTTACAGAACCCATATGCCTGACCCCCAGAGCAAGCCAAAAGGCGACAGTGGCAAGGAAAACACCCTTTTAACAGGGAAAAAAACCTCGAGCAGAACCCGGCTCTAATGTGGGGGGACCCATCTGCCTGCTGGCCGGGCGGGTTGAGAGGGACAGAAGAGGTAGAGAGGTAGAGATAGAGGGATGGAGGTAGAGGGGAAGAGGTAGAGGGGTAGAGATAGAGAGGTAGAGGGATAGAGATGGAGGAGTAGAGGTAGAGGGGAAGAGGTAGAGGGGTAGAGATAGAGAGGTAGAGGGGTAGAGATAGAGAGGTGGGGGGTGGGACACAAGGACCATAAAACACAGCCACACATCTGAAGCATCCAGCTCTGGGACCAGGGACACTCGGAGAAAGGACACAGAAAGAAACAAACACATATAGAGCACATTATATAAATAAAAACGGTTGTCCAACATAAAATGTTGATGTTTCCTATGTATGGAAACTTATGGCCTACCCTGTAGATGAACTCGACTGGCAACGTAGTCCTATCTTTTTTTTTTTCAAGTCAAACGCAGGAGCCACACGCCGGAATTCTGGTACGGTGTCGGAATACTTTAAGCCATGCATATAGGCTAACATACAGGCTAACATACAGGCTAACGTACAGGCTAACATACAGGCTAACGTAAAGGCTAACATACAGGCTAATATACAGGCCAACGTACAGGCTAACATACAGGATAACATGTAGGCTGACATGCAGGCTAACATATAGGCTAACATGTACCATGTACGCTAAGATACAGGCTAACATGTAGGCTAACATACAGGCTAACATACAGGCTGACATACAGGCTAACATGTAGGCTAACATACAGGCTAACATACATGCTAACATACAGGCTAACATGCAGACTAACATGCCTACTAACATACAGACTAACATACAGGCTAACATACAGGCTAACATATAGGCTAGCATACAGGCTAACAAGGCTTATATGATCACAGAACTGGAGTTTTGTCCAGTAAAACTATTTCTTGATATTTTAGTCAACTCAGAGTTCTTGCTGTGATCCACCTGGTTCTGTTTTTAATGTCTCTGTGGATGATGTTCACATTATTAGCATCACTTCTTCAAAACATTTGTTCTGTTTGATGAGGAGCCAATCTGCTATCAAACTAGCAGCTCTGAAACCTTGTTCTGAACATCTTACCCCTCTGTAGAAGGACCTGGTTCTCCTTTAAAATGAATAGGAAGACGCATAGAACGGTCACTCTTGAAGGACACACAGCTGGATGCAGGTCCAGGTCCAGGTCCAGGTCCAGGTCCAGAGGACTGTGGTCTCTGATGGATTCTGGTAAATAAAGAGGAAGATCACCAGGAAGGAAAAATCATGTAGCAGAGTTTCAGAGTGATTTAATGATGGAACATATTTGGAACAATGACAGAACATTTGACACAACAGTCAGTAGTTTGATTTCACAGCTTACTTCTCTGGAGCAGGAGGTTGATGATCTTTAAAGAAAATGGGATGATTCTTAGACCGGTCACTCTTGAAGGACACACAGCTGGATCCAGGTCCAGGTCCAGGTCCAGGTCCAGGTGGATTCCTGTGAATAATGATGCAGCAGTGATGTGATGCTGAG
Source organism: Amphiprion ocellaris (assembly GCF_022539595.1). Lineage (NCBI taxonomy): Eukaryota > Metazoa > Chordata > Actinopteri > Pomacentridae > Amphiprion > Amphiprion ocellaris. The sequence goes on along the minus strand of NC_072789.1, from coordinate 16,031,002 downwards.
CTCTGACATGCACCAGAGTCCTGGACAGTTAGAGATGCTGGTCTCACCTCTGAGCTTTGCTCTGGTTCTCCTGTTCCCCACACAGAGAGCTTTTAGAGGGAGGGACTCCCTCCTCTCTGTCCTCACACTCATCCATGCTGCTCAACTCACAGCAGCTCACACACACTTTCTACCTTCACCTGCACAGGAAACAAACATCATTGATCCACTCAAATCCTCCTGGAAAAGATCAGCTGCTGCACTTCTACTATCAGTCCAGCAGATGGAGTCATGGAGCTGCAGAGACTCACCCACAAACCCAAAGTCAAAAAGACACCATGCAGTTTGGATTGTGAACAAACAAAGAAACATCAGCAGCTCATCAAACTGACTCAAGTCAATCAATAATCTCATAGAAATATTGACTGATTGCAGTCAATCAATAAGCTAATAATCATACTGATCCATGTTTAAACAGCAGTCATCCAAAGTTTGTGCTGAACTAAGAAGTGAACATGTAGAAACATCACAGAGCAGAAACAAACAGCAACATTACTGAAGTTAAAGCAGCAAACAAAGCAAACTTACACTTTATTCAAAGCGCTGAAGAAGAAAGTTTACAGTCCACTTCTGGACGCTCAGACAGGTGATCTGTTTCCTGGAACCAGTCAGGACTCCACCTATGAGGAAGCAGCAGGCAGACTTTCACAATAAGAGCACATTTTACAGGCTGATTCCCACTCGTTTCATGTGACGGATTATTTCAACATTCAACCTTTTTCCTGTTAAAGACCAACAAATGGACTGAGTCTAATTAAAACCTGACTGAAGGAGCAGCAGAGTCACAAACTGCAGGTTCTGATCAACACACTGCTTCCTCCAGCAGCCACAAACTGACCGTCCACCACTTTCACTCTGATTTCTAACCACTGATTCAGGATCTGGAATGTTGGACAAGCAGATGGAATCAGTTCTGATTATGGGGGAGTTGGAATATGAAGAAAAACTAAGGAGTCATTTAAAGTTTCATCTCTGAGCCTCAAACCTCCAGTCACAGCAGGTTTTTATGTTTGAAAACTACATTCTACATGAGACAAACTGAGACAAAACTACAACAATTAGTCAAACTGAAAGACAAAACTATTAAAATGAGACACAAATTTACAGAAATAAAGCTGAAAATGACAAAAAAATAGACATAAAACACAAACTGACAGTAAATAGAGAAATGATGACTCAAAACTACAAAACTTAGACAATTTACGACTCAAAATGACACAAAGGTGACACAAAATGGCAAAAATGAGACAGATTAAAACAGAAAAACTACAAAAATGAGACAAACTGAGGCCAAAACTACAGAAAAAAGACTGAAAATGACAGAAATTGAAAGAATTAGGCCATAAAACAACACAAAGGAGACATAGAATGGTAAAAAGCAGAATTAACCTGAGGAACAGGAAGGAAGAGACGTCACCAAACTCTATAATTAATTCCCACCAACACAGAGCTGTCTATGGCTTCCTGACAGAGATGAGCTAACAAGCTAACAAGCTAACAGTTGGTTTAGCAGCAGCCTCCATTAGCTAAATGTGGCAGTTTGTGGTCTTTAACGACGACTTAAAACAACTTTTTAGTCCCATGAAGGAGCGAACACGGAGCTGTGGAGCCACATTTCTGCTGGAACTAAACTAACAGCAGCTAGAAACAGGGGTGGGTCTACTTTTTGAGATGTTTTAGATGAATTTCTAATCATTTTATTCAGATTTATAGTCATTTTTTGTCCATTTTAACTCTTTTTGGATGAATTTCAAGTAAACTTGAACAGTTTGCATTATTTTTGCACATTTTAAGTAATTTTGGTCAAACTTTAAGAATTATTTGACATATTTAAACTAGTTTTAACAAATTTTGAGCTATTTTAAACAAAGCTTGAATAATTTGAGTAATTTTAGGCAATTTATGACTCATTTCAGATCACATTCAGACAATTCAAAGTATTTTTTCACAAGTATCCACAAACATGGAAAATTTAAGTCATTTTAGACAAATTTTGAGATATTTTAGATGAATTTCAAATCATTTTATTCACCATTTTAACTCTTTTTGGATGAATTTTAAGTAAATTTGAACAGTTTGAGTCATTTTTACACAAGTTTTAAATACTTTTGGACAAATTTTAAGCACTGTTTCACAGAGTTTAACTAGTCCTAACTACTTTTGAGCTATTTTAAACAAATCTTGAATAATTTGAGTAATTTTAGGCAATTTATGACACATTCCAGATCATGTTCAGACAATTCAAAGTATTTTTGACAAATATCCACAAACATGGACAAATTTAATTGAATTTGGACAAATTTAAGTCATTTTGAACAAATTTTGAGATATTTTAGATGAATTTCTCATCATTTTATTCAAATTTGTAGTCATTTTATTCACCATTTTAACTCTTTTTGGATGAATTGTAAGTAAATTTGAACAGTTTGAGTCATTTCTACACAAGTTTTAAGTACTTTAGGACAGACTTCAAGAATTGTTTGACATATTATAACTAGTTTTAACAAATTTTTAGCTTTTTCTTCAACAAATCTTTAATAATTTTAAGTGATTTTATGCAATTTCTGACTCATTCCAGATCACATTCAGACAATTCAAAGTATTTTTTGACAAATACCCACAAACATGGACAAATTTAAGGAATTTTGGACAAATTTTGAGATATTTCAGATGAATTTCAAGTCATTATACTCAGATTTGTTGGCATTTTATGACCATTTATCTCCTTTTGGATGGATTTTAAGTAAATTTGAACAGTTTGAGTCATTTTTGCTCAAGTTTAAAGTCATTTTGGACAAACTTTAAGAATTGTTTGACATATTTTAACTAGGTTTAACAAACTTTGCGTTATTTTAAACAAATCTTGAATAATTTTGAGTAAATTTGGAAGAATTTCAAACTAATTTCAGATCACGTTCAAACAGTTTAAAGTCATTTTGGACAAATTTTGAGTAATTTTAGGCAATTTCTGACTCATTCCAGATCACGTTCAGACAATTCAAAGTATCATTTGACAAATATCCACAAATATGGACAAATTTAAACCAGTTTGGACAAATTCTGAGATATTTTAGATGGCTTTTGAGTCATTTTATTCAGATTTGTAGTCATTTCTTGACCATTTTAACTGTTTTTGGATGAATTTTAAGTAAACTAGAACAGTTTGAGTCATTTCTGCACAAGTTTTAAGTACTTTTGGACAGACTTTAAGAATTGTTTGACATATTTTAACTAATTTTAACTAATTTTGAGCTATTTTAATAAATCTAGAATAATTTTGAGTAATTTTGGACAAATTTCAAACTAATTCCAGATCATGTTCAGACAGTTTAAAGTCATTTTAGACAAATTTTGAGTCATTTTGGAACTTTTTAATTCACTTTGGAGTAGTTTTGAGTTATTTTGGACCAACTCTGGACTCATCTGACCACAGAATCTTCTTCCACTTCCTGGCTGTCCAGTTCTTGTGTTCTTGGTCCAACGACGCCGGGCTAACCTCTGTCTCTCATTGGTCAGGAGCTTCTTGACAGCCTTGTAGGACCTTCAGCCATGATCTAAAAGTCTGGTGGAACACTGGACACCAGTTTGGTTTGACCACTGCTGCTGAAGCTCCTATCATGGTTTTCCATGTGGATCAGGATGAAGTCATTTCTTGCTGAAGAAACTCTTGGACATCCAGATGTTGGTTTGTCTTCCAGCTGTTGGTTGGTCTGTATTTCTGCAGAGTGAATCCAACTGCTGAAGGGCTGCATCTGCACTTCCTGTTCATGTGGTTACAGCTGCACCCTTCCTGACTGAGTTTCCTGTGTTCGGTTCTTTGTTTTAGTCATTTTTATCTCTGAAAAACTTTCTAATGTGCTGCTTTATAAAGACACGAAGTACGCCAACAGAAATTGTGTCTTTAAATAAAAAGCAGGACCTTCATTAGTGGATCACTGGAACCAAAATGAGCCAAAACTCAGTACTTCTTCTGTATTTTTATGGAACCAATCAGTTTTTAGTTTTTAATGTCTTTTTTAGGATGCGTTTAGTATTCTGGCTGTGACTGAACTAAAAGAAATTACACTTGAAGACCTCAGAGGGATTCTTAATGCAGTATTTCACAAATACATGGGGAGTCCCAAAACTTTTTTCCACCACTGTTTGGTCCACACGATGTTCTTGTTATACGTGTGTTGTTGAAAAATCAATCGTTCAAAGCATTTCCATCCTACAACTGTTGCACTGAAGTTCTGCTGATAAGAACAACTCATGTTTAGAACTGCCTGAAAAAAGCAAATGATATTTACTGATAAAACACATTGATTTCAGCATCAGTTTGATAACTCCTGCTGGTTGGGAACAACATGTCTGAAGATTTGATTTTAGGGAAAAAGATTTGTTTAATGTTTTAATTGTGTCACAACAACGTTGTTTTTGAGTTAAAATACGATGACTTATTCAATCAGTTTTATGGTGTATAGATATATAAAAGATAAAAACCAGTTTAAAGTGTCTTTTACTCACATTCAGACGGAGAAAAGAAGCTGCGACACGAAGACGGTAAAGACGGAACTAACTTGAGGAACAGGAAGTGGCCATGACGTCACTGTTGTCAGGGCAACGAAGCAGGAAACAGATTTCTATCTGATCTGACAACATCACTTCACAGAGGGAACTAGCTGCCAAACCTAACACACAAAAACAGGTTTAACTTGTTGGTTCAGTCTCTGTTCCAGGTTCAGGCTCCACCTTTATGTCTCTGTCCTGCTCTGAAGAGAGATCTGGAGAGGAGTGTTGTTATTCTGCAGCTAATCCTCCATTTGCTTCCTGGAGCTGGCCTTGCACTACCACAAATATGTATAAAATGACCAAAATATTCAATATAACTATCACAAATATGTATAAAATGACCAAAATATGAGATAAAACTTTCAAAAATATGTATAAAATGACCATAATATGAGATAAAACTATCAAAAATATGTATAAAATGACCATAATATGAGATAAAACTACCACATAATGAGGACATCCAGTCTGATGAGGGTCAGATTATTGATTGATTGATAATGTATCAGGGGCTGCACAGTGGCGTAGTGGTTAGCACTTTCGCCTTGCAGCTAGAAGATCCCTGGTTCGCATTCCGGCTTTCCCGGGATCTTTCTGCATGGAGTTTGCATGTTCTCCCTGTGCATGCGTGGGTTTTCTCCGGGTACTCCGGCTTCCTCCCACAGTCCAAAAATATGCTGAGGTTAATTGATTATTCTAGGTTGCCCGTAGGTGTCAATGTGAGAGTGCTTGTTTGTCTGTATATGTGGCCCTGCGACAGACTGGCGACCTGTCTAGGGTGTCCCCTGCCTTCGCCCGAGTCAGCTGGGATAGGCTCCAGCACCCCCCGCGACCCTAGTGAGGATTAAGCGGTGTATAGATAATGGATGGATGGATGATAATGTATCAGTATTGTTATTGATTATTGATCAGTTGCAGGGACAGAGATTTGTGTCTGAGTCTCTGCTGCCATCTAATGATCGATCAACAACATGACTTTTCCCAGATTGAATCCCAGAGAGTCCTGACTTGTTAGTTGGATGATGAAGAGGTCAGAGGTCACAGTATGTTGGCAGTGAATTTATCTGAAACTAGGAAACAAACCAACAAAGAAAAACTCAACTCAGACTTGGATCATCATTAGAGCACATTTCAGCACTTCATCGTGTTTTCTGACGCATAAACGTTTTCTTTACAGCATGGAGGAAAAAATACGGAACCAGGAGCTACACTGGAAATAAAACATGGACTGGTCTGGTAGAAAAACCTGAACTATTAAAACAGAGGACACACAGTTAGACACAAAGACCACAAAGAGACACAACATGACCACAAAGACACACAAAATGACCACAAAGAGACACAACATGACCACAAAGAGACACATGACCACAAAGAGAGCACTTGTTTTTTGTTCAAAGACCACTATTTTCAGAAATCTTTACATAGTGTATTTTTGTGAGCAGTTTTTGATCCCTTTGTTGTTGTTTTTCTGTAGTTTAGGATCACTGTTTATGTTTATAATGTCTGTTTGAGTTAATAAACTTGATCCATGTAAACTAGTCTGAGTCTGAATTGATGGAATATGCAGTTTGCTAACATACAATAATAATTAATACAGTTCATAATAATGATATTTGATAAATAAATCATGATATTTTTTCATGTCCAGTCAACTATGACACCATGCTGTCAACTGAGTTACCATTATGTTTATGAAAAATATATTTAATTGTTCCTTAAACTCGAAGTAAAAAACTTAGAAACTTAGTAGCTGTGAAATATGTAGTTCAGTATAATTTAACCAAGAACATTATCATAACTGCATTCTGTGAAATTAGGATTTTAATGCAATATAAAGCTGCATTTTCTTGATTAATTGGGGATTATAACAGAAAATGTAGGTAAGCAGACACATATTCTTCCAAGAACAATGATTTGTTTAAATATCTGACTTTTACTCAGAGTTGAAACTTTACAGTTTTTGTCTGTAACATAGTTGACCAAATAATGAGTTAAAATCTCAGTTTTTTACGTAAATATCTGAAATCAGTTCTGCCTGGGCTTGGCAATTATTGAAAACACAATATTTCAGGAATACTTTGTAGGGAAGTTTAGTCTCGAAGAATTAAATATAGGACTTTTAAAAGAAAGGAGAGTAATTTTCTCTTCCTTTGTGGATGTATGGATCATGACTACTCTGCAACAACGTCAATGAACCAGCCGTCAACATGAACAGCAAAAGAAGCAGCATTAGCTACACCAGACAAGCTGCAAGCCTGGAAAACTATAAATCAGAGGAAGAAAAAGAAGAGCCAGGAGACATTGCTGCTAGTAAGAAAATACTAGAAGCTGTCAATATGCTCACAGACAGGTTTGATATCCAGGAAAAACACATGGAAGAGCTGAGCAGAAAAATGGAGGAAAAGTGCAGCCTGGTAGCAGTGATGAGAGAGGAGGTTACCGAATACAAGAAGAAAACAGTGGAGCTGGAACAACAGGTGGGAAAACTGCAGAAAGAAGTGAAGACGCTGACAAATGAGAAATGCCAGGAACAAGAAAGGTACAAGAGAAGGTGGAATCTGCTGTCAAAGGGCTGAAAGAAAAGGAAAATGAAAACATGAGAGGAACGCTGATCTCTCTTCTCTCCAAAATGTCTCCAGGAGTGTCATGGTCCATAGAGGACATGGTGGACAGCGTTCATCACATCAGGAAGAAAGAGCAAAATCACAGCAGGCAGCTCATGGTTCAGTTTGGGAAGCGTGATGCAGAAATGAAATGTGGATGCTGTCAAAAGGCTGTGAGATGTGGAAAAAAGATGAAGAAGATCTAAGAAGACAGAGCAACGCTGGAGCTGATGTGGACGAAGATAAAAGAAGCCAGAGATCAGGGGAAGAGAGCAAACTTTCATAGAAGGAGTCCACATATTCCCATAGAAAATGAAAAGACATGGAAATATGTGTTCTGGTTACTGAATAGAGCCAAATGAGACTCAGAGTTTATTTCCAGGGATCAACATAACAGTTACTTTCTTCATCCAAACTCACAGCCTTAGTGAAGTGACTTATTGTTACTGAATATTATGTTCACATGTTCAAAGTTGTCTTTTATTTCCTTAAATACCAGGAGACTTAAAGACAGCACTAAGAGAAAGGCTGTATTTTTATTTTACAAAGGACTACAGGCACAATGTGTTTTTGTTACAAGAGACTCATGTCACTGATGAGGATTTAATATTTTGGAGCAAACAATGAGGAGACACAGTTTAGTTTCTCCAAGGAACTAGCAGATGTGTGGGAGGAGCCATAAGCATGAAGAACTGTCCAGGAAACGTCATGGAAACGTCTGATTTCAGCCATTTTGTGTCTCATATTGTGTCATTTTGTTCATTTTCTGTCCCAATTTGTGTCTCATTTTGATCATATTGTGTCTCATTCGGTAATTTTGCAGCTCATTGTTCATTTTCTGTCTCTTTGTTTATGCTGCACCTATTTATGGTTGTTTTTGTTAAATTTTTGACATCTTGGTATCTGAGACTTGCCACTCCTGTCTCATTTTGCATTTCTTTATTGTTTTGTTTTGCAAGCTTGTGCTTTTCTGGTGCTCATTTTACAAGTCTTTATGGACACTTTATGTTCCACTTTGTTGTTTTTTTGGCTGAATTTTGTGTTCAAGGCTTTTTTTTGTAAAATTTTGTCCATTTGTGTCTCATTTTGGTCATTTTATAGATTAGATTAAACTTTACTGTCATTGCACAGAGTACAAGTACTAAGACAGTAAATGCATTTTTAAAAGTCCATTGTGATGTCAGTGAGAAGAACTAACAACTGTTACCACATTCCATATTCTGAAGAAAAACATTGAAAGACTTGAGAAAGTCAGTTGAACACACAAACCTTGGAGATATTGGAGAGTTGTGGTCAAGATTTCAAGTGTGAAACTTGTGAAGACATTATGAAGAAAGACTGAGAGAAAAATGAAGCCTCCTCAGCCAGATAGGAAACATTCAGGTAAGACAGAAGTCCAGACAACGAGCTGCAACTCAGCCCCAAATATGAAACTACACACTGACATGTTAGATTGAAGTTTTCACAACACTGACAACCAACATTTGCTCATTTTGTGTCTCATTGTGGCTCATTTTGATCATTTTGTCTCTAAACTTGCTCCATTTTTGTCTTTAGGATTGTTTTTACTTGTCATTTTTCTGCCTTTAAAACGTTTTTTGTTCAATTTTGTGTCTCATTTAGATCATTTTGTGTCTCATTTAGATCATTTTGTGCCTCATTTTGCATCCGTTTAAGGTTTTTCTGTTCCATTTAGTGTCTTATTTTGTGCATTTCAGTATGTTTTTAGAGAAAGAAAGTTGTATAAATCAGAGTGTAAATGATATATGAACAAATATCTCTGTAAAAACCTTCACAATGTTGAATAGAATAACTCTGGACAGTTTCATGAATGTAAGAGACGATTTCTGGATCATTTTATGTCTCATTTGTGTCATTATGTGTTCAGTTTTGGTCAGTTTACATCTTTCAGTCTGTTTTTAAACATTTTGCATCTTTTCATGTTATTTTTTGTTCCATCTTGGTGGTTTTGTGCATTAATTTTGACCATTTTGTGCTTCATTTTGTACATTTTGTGTGTTTTTAAGTTTGTTTTTGTTTAAAAATGTTCATGTTTTAGTCCTTTTGGTCATTTCACGTCTGGTCATTCTGTGACTCACGCTGATCATTTCTCTTTCAGTTTTCATTTCTTTTTTGTTCTGTGTTGCTCATTTTATCTCATTTTAGTCATTTTGCATCACTTTGAGGTAGTTTTTGTTCAATTTAGCTTATTTTCCATCTTATTTGGATCATTTTGTGCATTTCAGTATGTTTTTAGGAAGACAAAGCTGTATAAATCAGAGTGTAAATGATATTTGAACAAACCTCTGTAAAACCTTTAGAATGTTGAGTAGAATAAATTTGGACAGTGGTGAATGTAAGTTAAGGTTTCTACATCAGTTTGATCATTTCAAGGCTAATTTTGGCCTTTTTTTTCTAATTCAGGTCATTTCTCATCTCCTTATGTTTTTTGTACCATCTTGGTTATTGTGTGGTTTTTTTGGATATGTTGTTTGTTTTTAAGGTTGTTTTTGTTTAAAATTGTTCAGTTTGTGGCTCATTTTGTCTCTAATTTTGGTCAGTTTATGTCTTTAGGGTTGTTCTTACTAGAAATTTTGATAATTTTGTGCATTTCAGCATGTTTTTAAAAAAAACTGTTTAAATCAGACTGTAAATGATATTGAATAGTATTAAAAAGAATAAATATGGACAGCTTGGTGAATTTAAGTGAAGATTTCTGGATCAGTTTGGTCATTTTGAGACTCATTTTGGTCATTTTGTGTCATTATGTGTTTAATTTTGGTCAGTGTGGTCTGTTTTTAAACATTTTGCCTCTTTTCATATTGTTTTTTCGTACCATTTTGGTCATTTTCTTGTCTTAATTTTAGTTATTTTGCATCTCTTTGTGTTATTTTGGTAAAGTTTTGGTCATTTTGTGTCTAATTCAGGTGATGTTGCATCTCTTTATGTTGTTTTTTGTACCATTTTGGTCATTTTTTTTTGTCTTAACTTTAGTCATTTTGCATCAGTTTAAGGTTGCTTTTTTCATTTTGTCTCATTTCCATCATTCATCTTTCTCTGCTTCTTTCTCTGCAGATTGCCAGGATTTCTTAAAGAAGTGCCTCGCGATGGTCCCTGAATGTCGACCCAAACTGATGGAGCTTCTGCATCATCCATGGCTGAGATAGAAACACCACTCAGACACAACACAAACATCACATGACAGATAAAGCCTTAATTATCGTTCATATTTTTAAAAAAAGTAGAAAACGTATCCTCATCTCTTCAAGGAGAGATGACAAAATCTCAATCAAACCACCGCGTATTGGCAGCTGTAGAGAATACAAGAGTCTCACAGACTTAAGAAAATGAGTAAAACATGCAGACTCCTTCGTACTCGACGGGAATCAAAATTAATAAAATAAATTAAAATGAACAATACAATAAAAAATAACTAGAAATTACCAATACAATAAAAATAACTAAAATACATCATAATTAACAGTACAATAAAAATGATAAAAATAAAAAAAAATTGACAGTACAATCAAAATGATTAACATAAATAAACATTGACAATGCAATAAAAATGATTAAAATTAATAAAAATTACCAGTATAGTAAAAATAAATGAAGTAATTATCAATTAAAATTGCAATAGAAATAAATTAAATAAATAAAACTTAATACAATAAAATTAATGTAATAGAAAAAATTAGCAATACAATAAAAATGAATGAAATAATGAAAACTAATAATACAATAAAAATTAATAAAATAAATAAAAATTAACAATACAATAAAAATGATTAAAATAAGTAAAAATTTACAATACAATAAATTAATAAATAAAAATTACAATACAATAAAAATTAGTACAATAAAAAACTGACAATACAATAAAAATGACTGAAATAAATAAAAATTTCCAAAACAATGAAATTCAATAAATTAATTAGAAGTTAATAATGCAATAAAAATAAACAAAAATACATAAAACCTACTAAAATAAAAACGAATAAGATTATAAAAATTATCAATACAATAAAAAAATAAAATAATTAGAAATTAACAATACAATAAAAATGATTAAAATAAGTAAAAATTTGCAATACAATGAAAAATAATGAAAATGAACAATACAATAAAATTAATAAATAAAAATTATAATACAATAAAAATTAGTACAATAAAAAACCGACAATACAATAAAAATGACTGAAATGAATAAAAATTACCAAAACAATGAAATTAAATGAATTAATTAGAAGTTAATATTGCAATGAAAATAAACAAAAATACATAAAACCTACTACAATAAAAACGAATAAGATTATAAAAATTATCTATACAATAAAATAAATAAAATAATTAGAAATTAACAATACAATAAAAATGATTAAAATAAGTAAAAATTGGCAATACAATAAAAAATAATGAAAATGAATCACGTAATAAAATTAATAAATAAAAATTATAATACAATAAAAATTAGTACAATAAAAAAAACTGACAATAAAATAAAAATGACAGAAATAAATAAAAATTACCAAAACAATGAAATTCAATAAATTAATTAGAATAATGCAATAAAAATAAACAAAAATACATAAAAACTACAATAAAAACGAATAAGATTATAAAAATTATAATTAATTATAATTAATTTAATTACAATAAAAATGAATAAAAAAATAAAACCTAGTACAATAAAATGAATAAAATAGGAAAAAAATAACAATACAATAAAAATTTATGAAATAATGAAAATTAACAATACAATAAAAATGAATAAAATCAATAAAAATTAAAAATACAATAAAAATTATTAAAATCAAAAAAATTGACAATACAATAAAAATGATTAAAAAAAATCAAAATTACCAAAAAAATTAAAATAAATGTAATTAGAAATTAATGATACAATAAAAATAACTGAAATAAATAAAACTTAATAAAATAAAAATGAATAAATTTGTATCGATACCACACAAATAAATAAAATAATTAGAAATTAACAATATGATAAAATGAATGAAATAATGAAAATTAACAATGCAATAAAAAATTATTAAAATCAATGAAAATTGGCAATACAATAAAGATGACTAAATAAAAATTAGCAATACAATAAAATTAAACTAAAAAAACATTAACAATATAATGAAAATAAATGAAATAATGAAAATTAACAATACAATAAAAATTAATGAAATAATAAAAATTAACGACACAGTAAAAATGAATAAAATAAATAAAAATTAACAATACAATAAAAATGATTAAAACCTATGAAAATTGACAATACAATAAAAATGACTAAAATAAATCAAATGACCAAAACAATAAAAAATGAATGTAATAATTGGAAATTAATAATACAATAAAAAATAAAACATAATAAAATAAAAATTTATAATTACAATACAAATAAATAAAAGAATTAGAAATTAACAATACAATAAAAATGAAAAAAATAAAAGTGATTACAATAGAAATGAATCAAATAGAAAAAACTGACAATGCAATAAAAAAGACTAAATAAAATAAAAAAATAAAATTAACAATATAAAAAAATAAATGAAACAATTAGAGATTAATAATACAATAAAATAAAACTTAATCAAATAAAATGAATAAAACAAAAAATATCAATACAATTAAAATAAAATAACTAAGAACTAACAATACAATAAAAATGAATAAAATAAATGAAACTTGAAATGAAATAGAATGAAATGGAAAAAATAATACAATGAAAATTAAAAATCAATATTAAAATCAATAAAAATTGACAATACAATAAATATGTTTAAAATAAATAAAATTACCAATACAATAAAATTAAATAAAAAAAATAAAATTAACAATATAATAAAATAAATGAAATAATGAGAAATTAATAATAGAATACAATAAAATTTATCAAATAATGAAAATGAACATTACAATAAAAATTAATAAAATGAATAAAAATTAATGAAGTAATGAAAATTAACAATACAATGAAAATGAATAAAATAAAAATTAACAAGAAAATAAAAATTGTTAAAATCAATAAAGATTGAAAATACAATAAAAAGGACTGAAATAAATCAAATTAGCAATACAAGAAAAATTAATGAAATAATGGAAAATACCGAAACAATAAAAATGAATAAAATAAATAAAAATAAACAATATAATTAAAATTATTAAAATAAATAGAAATTGACAATACAATAAAAATTAATAATGAAAATTAACAATAAAATTAAAATAAATAAAATAAAAATTACCAATACAATAAAATTAAATAAAAAAATTAATAATACAATAAAAATAAATAAAGCTTATTACAATAAAAATAAATAAAAATTAATGAAGTAATGAAAATTAACACTACAATAAAATTGTTTAAATCAATAAAAATTTAAAATATAATAAAAACGACTAAAATAAATGAAATAAATAAAATCAATAAGAATTAACAATCCAATAGAAATGATTAAAATAAAAAAAATTATCAATACAATAAAAACTTTTAAAATCAACACAAATTGACAATACAATAAACATGACTAAAATAATGAAAATTACCAATACAATAAAAATGAATAAAGTCAATAAAATTTTACAATACAATAAATATCATTAAAATAAATAAAAATTGACAATACAATAAAAATTCATGAAATAACGAAAATTATCAGTACAATAAAAATAAATGAAATCAATAAAAATTAATGAAATAATGAAAATTAACAATACAATAAAAATAAATACATTAAAATTGATAATACAATAAAAATTAACTCAATAATGTTTTTCCTCAACAACATCTCCATGACTTAAACACATTGTGGCCAGAACGTTCCACTTTTGTTAATATATCATATTAGATGAACATTTTATGAAAATCACCAGAGGTCTCACTCACAATTGGAAAACACTCTTTAAATGTTGTTTTGAGAACGTTTCTACTTTGTAGTCATAGAACATAATCTGTGTTCCTGACTACATCTTCTGAATGTTGACGCTAAAAGAATCATATTAACTTTACAGGAACATTTCTGGAAATGAAAATATTTGTAAAATGTAGTTTAAACATTAGACTAAAACATGATTAGAACCTGCAGCTAATGTTATCCAGAGTGGTGGGAACGTTCTCCTGTGGAGCTTCAGAACTTCACCTCCACTGTGTTTCATGTTTCAGAATGGGAAGCGCCTTTATAGAAGTGGCAGGAAGTGGATTCAGGCTGATCCTGGTTCTGGAGAGACCGGTTCCCTCCGGAGGGCAGTGGAGGTTTGCTGGAGGAGGCGGAGGCCAAGGTAGGCTGTTGGGAGAATCCTGTTTCTGAGGTTTTAGTTTACCTCACAGTAGAACATTCTGAACTGTTTATCACAAGTTTACAAAACCTCACGTCCTCACGAATGTTAGAAGTATACATGGTACCATCATCTTCCTCAGTCTGAGCGACTCATGTAGGCTTTGAAAAATGAAGGAACTTACGTTAAGCAGACTCACTTGTATAAAGTAAAGTTTTAAAATACACGTCGACCTGTCATCGACCCAAGTCTGCACAGAGTCTGGTGACTTCAAAATGACTACATTTAGGGACTCACATCTCTCCAAGGCTGCATTAACTCTCACAGACTTGAGGAGATCACAAAGTTTCTGTCAGAGCAACTGTCATCATTTTCCACTTAATGCTGCTCTGATGCTGTTTTCTGTCAAACCACAAGAACTCATGTTGTTTTTTCTTCCTTCTCTCCTGCAGCCTCCATCCAGCCGTCCGTGGAAAGGGGATCTCTCTTTGAATTGCCTTTCCCGAGGTTTCTTCCCATCTTCCATGGGGAGTTTTTTCTCGTCTTCATAGAGAGCTTGGGCTGGATCAAGACCTCCTCAAAAATAAAACTTCATTATAATAAATAACACATCATTATAGATTATTTCCAGATTACATTTAGAGTTACATCCTGGTTAATAAGTTGTTTACACAAAAACCAAGTTGAGCTGCACATTTTAGAGGACATTGTACGTTTATTATATAACGTATTAAAGAGCTACTTTACAGATTCAGATTAATAATTCAAAATATGACCAAAAAATAAGTTCTGGTGTATTATTAGATGCTTTTTTTCCCCTAGTGGAAATTCACAAGATGTAAAATAAATATAAATTAAAGCCAGCCTCGGCTTTACCAGCTGCAAAATTAAAGTTATCTACATGCTAATGCATTTAAAAAGTGTAACCCCGTTATATAAAATACACTTTTACAAGTTAATTAAATTAGTTAAATGCATGGTTTCAAGATTACAAGCCCAAGGTACTGATTTAGCTAAACCTTTTAAGTTGAAAACATTTATTTATGTTTATATTGTTTTTGACATAAAAATGTTTCACCGACTTAATTTTGTGAATAATTTTTTGCTTTTGTTGATTTAAAACTAAATTCAAATTGAAGTAACTTCATGAACTTGGTTTTAAAATTGAATTGTCCCTTCATTTTCTCCACCATCTGAACATCGGAGAAACGTTATTTTTCAAATTTGCCGACCACAAGAAAGTTTGGTGAACACTGAAGGAAGACCAAACTGCAGTGAACTTGTTGGGTGGAAAGTTTTCTTTTAAAAATCTTCCCGATGGCAACTTGGATAAAAGCGTGGTTGTGTGCAAATTGTGCAACAATATTCCTATTTGATTGGTGTGTGCAGTCAGAGTGGAAAGAATTAAAGCTCTCAGAGCCTTTCTGTGGTGAAGAGGCTGCAGGACACCAGCTGCTCCAGCAGGTGGGAGTAATGAGGGATAATGAGTAAAGAAAGCACGGACACAAACTTTCCTCGGCCATGTGTGTAATGACTGACTAAAACATAACCAACACAGCAACACAAATCAAACATCATAGCACAGTAAAATGGCTACGCAGAAAAACACAAAGCATTGCAGTGTAAATCTTATCAACCTTATATCAAACTCAGTCAGCAAATCCATCGATTTAGTCCATCAAATGTACAATAGTCTACCATTAAACACGGCAGCAATAAAACGGAACTACAGACCACCTTCGAGATGACAATGCAGCTTGCTAGCATAAAACAGGTTAGCTCATGTGGCTTACTTTATCGTCGCCAGTTATTTAACTTCATAACTTCACAAAACATGGTCATAGAACGTTACAAACCGTCTCCTGGGAATGTCTGTACATTCAACCAACACTCTTGTAAACAATAACTCTTAGTTTTGAGGGGTTCATACCTGAAAAGGGGAGTAATGAGTAAAGAAAGCACGGACACAAACTTTCCTCGGCCATGTGTGTAATGACTGAGGGTGCTTTCGCACCTGTTAGTCCGCTAGAGTCGTTCGTTTGGACCCAAAAGTTGTTACAATGTTGCTATTTTCAACTGGTTCGGTTCGCATTCACACCAGTGTTTTCGCCGTTGAACCTACTCCAATTAATGTTATATCTCCCCCCAGTCGTTTGGCGGCGCTGTTTACAAAACGAGGCGTTTACGATGACGTAGGTGTACGCTGATTGGCGCAGCATGTGAAGAGGGAAAAATCCCGGAAGCTACGGAAACTCCCGTAGACCAAAAAGTCTGCTGCGCCATCAAGCCGGTCCGAATGGAGACAGGTTTGTGTTCTCACCAGGAGCGAACCGAACTGGAATTCACATAGAAGCGGACCGAGACCACCTCCCGAAAGTGGTCTCGGTGCGGTTCGTTCGTCCGAACCAAAAAAATATGGTATGCTTTCACATCAGCCCAAACGAACCGTACTTGCAGGTGTTGCGGACTCCAGTCCGCTTAGCGGACTAAAAGACGTAGGTGTGAAAGCATCCTGAGAGGAGCAGCGGAGTGGACCGGAAGCTTGCTCAACAAATTGAAACTCCCCCTGCTGGAGCCCTCCGGTAACTGCTGTTACAGTAGTATCTTGGACATTAAGTAGAACTGAATGACAATTACCACCATGAGACAGATCGCGGAAAAAGGAGGGAGAAAGGAGGGAGAGACCGCGGCGGCGGAGGACGGAGCGCAGAGAGGCAAACAGAAGGAGATGGTTTATAATAAAAAGTTGACATGCCAGATTGAACTGCAGGGGGAAGAAAAGGTGACGGTGATGGAGCTCCTGAGATGTTTACGAGAACTGTGCGGGGGACTGATGGCCTGCAGGCAGCTGTCAGCGACAAAGTTCGAGGTGACGATAACCAGAGAAGCCTGACTGAGGCGGCTCCTGGACGGCTTCAAGATCGGGAGTACTGTGATAATTGCCAAAGAACTAACAAATGGTGAGCTGGTGGTATCTTTTCTGGCACTGCCAGCTTATATAATGGACGAGGAAATTATAGAAAAACTAACAGGGAGGGGAGTGACGACGGTGTCACCAATTAAAAGGAGGATGTGGCCCAGAACAAACATAGCTGATGGCACAAGGTGTGTGAAAGTTATATATATAGATTATGTTCAATCGCTGCTGATTCTGCCAAATTCATGACTGTTACCGGCCCGGAACATGTAAGAGTAATTCATGACAGGTAAGTAAAGGTATGTAGGTTGTTTATTCAGCCAGACCACATCCTCAGAGAATGTCTGGAGTTCAAGTGTCATGTGTGGAGAACAGGGACATTATGCTGAAGAATGTGAAATGAGAATGAGGGTGAGAAGATGTGAGCTGTGTCACAATCAGATGGTTCACTGTATTTGTAACAGGAGTGAAAATGATGACGGTTCTATGTCTGGGTCGGAGGATGGGGAAATGTGCATGAGTGAGCAGGAGGAAGGAGGACAGGACAGCATGGAGAGGTCTCAGCTGTGTGCAGCACTCACCAGTGGGTCGGGTTCCGGAGACTCGGGGGTTCCTGGTACCTCACATACCGGGGACGCTCAGCTGGAGAGCCCGAATCAGGGAGAGGCGGTGGGAAAACTGGCCTCTGAGGAGCTGAGGTTCACCCCGAGTGAAATGGAGATGCAGGGAGACACGTCTAGAAACAGCGTCTCTGAGACCCAGTCCGAGATCCCTCCTGCACAGAGTGAAGCAGGTGGTAACTCTGCCACAAGTTTGCCATCCTCCCACTCAGACATGGATCTGTTAGAAGTTACGCAGTTAAGGAAAAGACTAATTGAATGTGGACAGCAGAAAAAAAAGCAAAAGAACAAAGCGCAAAAAAGGAACTGGAAAATGAAGTGACAGCTCACCCTCGTTCTGTCTTTTCTCCATGCTGAGGCTCATGTCTCTGAATGCCTGTGGACTCTGAACAGAGACAAAAAGATCAGGTGTTTTTGCTGGAGGCAAAAATAAGGTGATCTGTCTAGAGGAGACCAGGCGGGATGATAAAACTGTTGATGAAATCCAAAAGGAGTTGAGAGGAGGATGTTTTGTCTCTAACGGTGCACCGGCAGCATGGAGAGTAGCAGTGCTGCTACCAGAGGAATTAATGGAAACTGTGAAAGTTATTGGTAAGGATCAGGATGGCAGGTTAATGATAACAGAATTTAATTATAATAATGAAACATACAGAGCAGTTCATGTGCTTTGCCCCAACATAGGAGGAGAAAGGAAAACATTTGTGAAAGAGCTAAACAAATGGTGTGTAAACACAAAAAACTGCTTCATAAGAGGAGATTTTAATATGTCTGTCAAAGCTGGACAGGACAAATGAAAATAAATATAAAAATGACAGTAGTAGGACTGAGCTAATTAACTTAATGGAACAAAATAACTTAATAGATATATGGAGGAGCCTAAACCCAAATAAAAGACAAAAATACAAATCCTTGAATATACATCAAAATTAATATATGAACTGATCATATTCATGAAATATGTAAACCTTATAAAATGGCGCTTACACTGAGTTTGGCCTCCCAGAGAAGGAACTGGTCTGAGACTCACTCCAGGACCTGGACTTTGTGCAGATGTATGATGAAGACCAGCAGCAGCTGGTCTCTGAGCTGACAGTGACTGAGGTCCAGCTCAGTCAGTCCTTCACAGGAGTCCAGCATCTGGACCAGACCTCCACAGACCCTCTGGTCCAGTGTGGTGTGACTGAGGTCCAGCTCAGTCAGTCCTTCACAGGAGTCCAGCATCTGGACCAGACCTCCACAGACCCTCTGGTCCAGTGTGGTGTGACAGAGGTCCAGCTCTCCACCCAGAGCTCCACACAGGGACTCGGCCCGTCTCACTGTGTCCCTCTCAGAGTGGACAGGAAGTAGCTTTGTAACTTTCTTGTCAACTTTTTTTTGTCTCTTTATTGTTCTGTTTTGTGTCGTTTGTCTCATTGTTGTAATATTTTGCCTTGTTTTGTTTTTTGCCTGACTTTTGTCTCATTTTTGTCGTTTTGTTTCCTGTTGTTGTCGTTTTGTGTATCCTTAATATCTCGCTTGTGTTTTTTGTCGTGTTTTGCTTTGTTGTTTTGTCTATCATTTTTGTGTTTTGTGTTGTTGTTTTTCACTTGTTTGTCCATTCTTTTGTCATTTTGTAACTTTTATTGTCTAATATTTTGTTTTGTTTTGTGTCATTTGTCTCATTTTTGTCGTTTTGTCTCATTTTCCAAAATTTTGTTTTATTTTTGTTGCTTTTTGCCTTTTTTTTTTTAATCTGACTTATGTGGTTTTGATTATCTAGTAAAATCGTCTGTGGTTCAGTTCCAGATGACTAAATGTTGTTACTTTGTCGACACTCTGTGATCTGGAAGTTGTAATGTGGAAATGATAAACTGAGGCTGAATGTTGCTGAAACTGAATTTATTTTCCTTAATGAATTTCAGGTTGTTCATGATGTTTAGTAAAAAGATATTTTCTTAAATGTGAACATTGAGTTGAATAAAGCAAATGAATAATAAACAGCTGATATAATGTATGTTTGTAATGAAGAACTCAGAGTCAGGATTTTTAGCCACAGCCCTTTATTCTTCTCCATCACACACAAGATGAAGGAAGTTCTCATTTCATCACTAGAACAGGACTGAAACACTCAAATCAGGATCAAGTCTGGCTGCACAAAAACCTGATTTTCTCTGGACAATAATGTGTGAAAGTCTGTCAGCAGTTTGTAGATTCACTGCTTCCTCTCTCATTTCACACTTTGTGCAGCTCAAATGCTTTTAGTTCAAGTGAGCATCAGAGGAACACCACATCCTGATTTTCACTCTCAACATTTGACTGGAAAAAGACGCAAACACCACATTTGGCTCCTGGAATAATCACAACTTCCATCTTTGAAGAGGAACAAGTTTACAAGGAATCATTTAGAAGGATTTCACAAAGAAACACATTTAATCCATGAATGTGAAAACATGTTTCTGAGGGACAGAGTCATGGAGAGACTCGACTATCTGTTCAACACTGTTTCTCTACCAGGAGGAGACTCTGGAGACTGAACTCAGCACAGAAACACTGAGGAACCAGAGAAGTAGAACCCAAATCCAGGATAGAGAGGTTGAGTGAATGTGGTGTTGAAGGTGTGGAGGTGGATCAGAGAGTCAGAGGAGACTCTGTAGAAGGACAGAGTTCCAGCAGGAACGTCCACATAAACTGAAACTCTGTGACAGACTGAGGAGGAATCAATGAATGTTTGACTCTTATTGTGATTGACAGAGTAACCATGACGATCAGAGCACCACAGACTCCAGGACTGGTCATTATGTCCAAACAGACAGTCTTTACTGTCTCCTATCCTTCTGATTCCTCTGTAACTCACTGATATATGAACCTCTCCTCTCCACTCGACCTCCCAGTAACAGCAACCAGTCAGACCACTTGTACACAGCAGCTGCCACCAGTAGTCAAATCTGTCTGGATGATCAGGATACAACTGAACCTCCTCCACATGTGTCACCTTCCTGTTGTTGTCAGACAGTTTGAGGTTTCTGCTGACTGTGTTTGTGTCGACTGTGAGTTGACAGGAATCTGATGGAGAGAACAAACACAACACAGCTGCAGTTATTGATGGATCATGTGATCAGTATTAAACCTTTGATGATGACCTCAGAGATGTGACACTTTGAAGATGCTTGAATGTGCTGCTTTGTTTCCATCAATCCATTAAAACACACTTACACTTCCTCAGACCTGGTGTCAACCATCGGACTCCAGCAGGCGTCACCCTGAAAGGAGGAGGACGGTCAGAGCAGCAGCGACTCTTTCAGCAGCACACATGGACGTTACATGGCTCTCACACTGTTCCACTGATAAAGGACCAGTCCAACATGGAGACACAGACACCTGAATGCAGCATCTCTAAAGTCCCGTCCTGTGCTCGTCACGTTCCAGCTCAGTTTACACTCATTATTCAGCTTTACTCATTTATGCTTCTTCTTTTCATGGAGCTAGGCTAACAGTTTACCCTGCTTCCTGTCTTTGAGCTACGCTATGCCAACAGTTTACCCTGCTTCCTGTCTTTGAGCTACGCTATGCTAACAGTTTACCCTGCTTCCTGTCTTTGAGCTAAGCTAGGCTAAAAGTTTACCCTCCTTCTTGTCTTGTGCTAAGCTAGTGTTACCGACCCAGTTTCATCGGCTTCTGAACCGTAGTTGGACAGCCTCAGGTAGACACGAGCTCACTTAGCTTAGCGTGGCTCGCTGTTGGTAACAAATTGTATTCAGAATCTGGACCAACTCTGCGGTGGAGAACGAGGAACTTTCTTCAAGCTCTGCAGCACACTGTACACACACTCAGCTTCTCCAGAACACACTTGGATCTACTTCTCTGTTTGGACCATAACATGCGCTGTGACTGCAGCTGCACCGTACACATCACCCTCCTTCAGCTTCACTGTTCTTCCTTCCTACCGCTGCAGCACTTCCTCTGACGTCTCACACACCCTGAAACCTACCGATGGAAAGGAGCAGGCTTGGTCTGCAACACTAGGATGATAGTTTCCTGAGAGTGTCTGTCTGTCTGTACCTGAGAGTTTCCAGTCTACAGTCTGGATCCTCCACTTTAGCCCTCAGCATCTTCTCTCCTGAGTCTCCTGGATGGTTGTAGCTCAGGTCCAGCTCTCTCAGATTTGAGGTCTTGAAGCTCAGAGCTGAGGCCAGAGAAGCACAGCCTTCCTCTGTGACCAGACAGCCTGACAGCCTGCACACACAAAACAACACAAACCTGACGGACAACACTTTGCTGGGTGTTTCTCACTCTTTCTGTACTTCTTTGTCTTCCAGCTACATTTTGCTGCACATTTCATGCGTCTCAAGCAAATCAACAATCTCAACAATAATTTAATCATGTCAAAAATAAACCCTGACAAAGTCCTGCACAAGTTCAGTAAAAGCTCATTTGATGAATCCCATCAGCAGAAATGATTCTACTCAGGTTAGCTGTTTATCCACTGATAGAAATCACATCAGTTTCAAAGTGTGAGTCCTGACCTGAGAGCTTCCAGTTTACAGTGTGGACTCTCCAGTCCAGCAGAAAGACTCTCCACTCCTGAATCCTGCAGGTTGTTGTTAGTCAGGTCCAGCTCTGTCACACTGGAGGACTGGGAGCTGAGGACTGAGGACAGAGCTCCACAGCTTCTCTCTGACAGATTACAGTTATTAAGTCTGAAGAGACAAAGACAAGAAAAGAAACAATACATGAAGTACAGTATTTTCTGTCCTGGGGCTGCACAGTGCCATAGTGGTTAGCACTTTCGCCTTGTAGCATGAAGATCCCTGGTTCGCATCCCGGCTTTCCCGGGATCTTTCTGCATGGAGTTTGCATGTTCTCCCTGTGCATGCGTGGGTTTTCTCCAGGTACTCCGGCTTCCTCCCACAGTCCAAAAAATATGCTGAGGTTAATTGATTTTTCTAAATTGCCCATATGTATGAATGTGAATGTGATTGTTAGTCTGTTTTTTGTAGCCCTGTGACAGACTGGCGGCCTGTCCAGGGTGTCCCCTGCCTTTGCCTGAGTCAGCTGGGTTGGGCTCCAGCCCTCCGTGAACCTAATGACAATTAAGCGGTGTATAGATGATGGATGGATGGATGGATTTTCTGTCCTGTTGAAAAGACAGCAGTGAATTTAACAACAAATACAGGGTTTCCTCCACATTCATTCAGCAGCGGCGACCCGCCGCTGCTGAATCCCAGCTGCCGCGCCTTTCAAATTTCTTTTTTTTTTTTGAAAAAAATGGTATGCTAAAAGTTTAAAAACCTTTGGCACACTCAAATATGTCACCACCGCATGTCTCCACCTTCAGAACAGTCTTGCACTGTGTCGGGTACTCGCAAGTACAAAGGTAAACTACAGATAATTATCTTGCTCACTATCTACTCTTTGATACGTCGGGGTAATACAACGTTAATTACTCGCGAGAGCGCGGCCTTGAAAGTGACGTCGCGTCCAGCATCCAGACACCAGGTCAGAGAGTCAGCGACTTACCGGAGAAAAGTTATTGGCCCAAGATAACTCATAATAGATTTTACAAGTTAAACAGACATCCGCAAAATATTGATGGCCAGCTAACGTTATGTAGCATATCGGTAGCTTCAGTTAATTGGGCCTGATGCCAACACAGTGAGTAAACTATTGATAGCATCAAGCTAATATCTACACTCCATGCATGAATAACTGCTGACTGCATTTTCAGATGAGCTTGTACAAATATATTTTTTTTTAAATTTTAACATTCAGCCTTTAAAAAGCCATTTTCAACGGGCCGTTCAATAAATAGGTTGTACAAGGAAAATCTACAGTCAAGTGTCATTTGTTTACGTTGCCAGGGCTCCCGGGGAGCCTGCCGCCACTGCAGAAAAAAATCCTAGAGGAAACACTGAAATCCATCCCACTATGTCCAGAATACAGCAGCGGTGAGGACAATCCTCTGCAATATTATTTAAATGTGAAAATAATCCAAGTGTAGCACATTACAGTAATCAGATTACTTTGAAGCTGAGCAGGAAAGTATTTGATCTGATTAAAAAACAAACTGACAGTTTAGATTCACTAAATGAAGAATACAGGCCAAACAGCAAGAAATGAATCCAATAAAGGTCAGTACATCTTTCATTACTGTCATTAGAATGTTGGATTTTTTCACTACTTTCTATGTCCATCTTTATTTTTGATGACACATTTAATCCTCCTCAGCATGAAGAAACCACATTTCTGCAGAGATGTTCCACCATCTTCAGAGACTATGTCTTCATCTGCTCTTTGTTGGAGGGTTTGTGTTGCTCTACCTTTGTCTTTAAAATACCCCAAAGTTGGTCTGTTGGATTCAAATCAGGACACACACTTGGACAAGTCACAGTCTGGACTTTTTCCTTCTTTACAATCTGAAAAATAGTCAACTTGATGCTGATGGCAGCGATTAAATCACTGTCAGACTCGGTTACGTCTCTGATGTTACAGAACAAACGTCTTCTGATCTCCAGTCCTTATTCTTCAGGTTCCTTCACTTCTACTTGTGCTGTTGAGACTCATGATTTGGTTTTCACTGACACATGAATCCCAGTGGAATCAAACTAAGGATCTCCAAACTCGTGTTTAAACTGTTTATCTCCACTCTTGATGAAGTCTGGACTCCTCATAGCATCAGTGAGCTGGACACTTCATTCTCTCTGTCTCAGGAGACTCTCTGCTGCCCAGTGATTGGCTCTCAGTCCCTATAGTCTGAAAGGAACCAACAACCTTTTAACAGCCTCACGTCTGAAAAGGGTCATAGGGTCCCTATGAGGGTGTTGCTACTCTTCAGGGAGAGCAGAGAGACCATGAACCTCACCACAGGTGGGATGGATGTTCTATCCTTCACCAACACTTCAGTTGATGGGACTCAGCTAATTAAACAGTTAATTTAAACACTGAACACTTCTGCTCCAAATAAGAAGGATGCACACTCATTGAAGAACCCAGGATCCCTAACCTATCACTACACACACCAGTAAGCAGTGATTCCTAGCATATCTCTGGGGGTCATCAAGTGGAAACCTCCCTTCAACATTGTTTCACCTTTTTAGTCCCACAACACCTCCAGGAGGATAGACGGTGAACTCTGGCATCCCAGATTCACCCCCCAGTGACAGCTCACACTGCTCCTACATAATCCAAACAGAACTGCCATGTTCAACTGACCCAGGCCTGTTTAGGAGATGCTCCAGGTAGTGAGCAGTGCCGATGCTACCAGTTAGCTAGTGTAAGTGTTTGATAAATTATAATAACATTCTCTTACACAGGGTTGTTTATGTATTAACAAGACATAGTAGTCCGGCAGTGTCACCTTGTGGTCTGTTCTGCTTTTATTTTGTTAAGTGCGCATTTTTTCTTCTTCTGTTGTTTTTGTGATGCCAAACTTCCTGTTTCTTTGTCTACACAATGCTGTGCTCATGCATCGTCTGAGGAACGGTAAAATCTGTCTAAAAACACTGGTTATACATCACATTTATCTGTTTGAATTGTATTAGGAAAAAGCTTATGTTGTGATTTATCTCATTATTTTGTATTCGTAGCTCTGAACAGCGACGTGTGTGTGCGTATATATCTAGCTGGAGAGCATGATAGCTGATGGCTAACACTTAAATTAGCGGCCTTGGAGAGAGGAATGAGGTATGAAAATGTAAAACGTATTATTATCAGATGAGTTGCATTTATTTGTATTGAATGTAAACATGATTAATATTTGAACATGATTCATAGGTGAATTATTTGTGATACTACAGTGAGGCATTTTGTATTCTCCTGTTTCATTCTATAGTTTTCACGGTGCTTATGATACATGGTGCTCGTCCAGAGTGAGAATAAATCGACACCCGTTTGAAACTCTCTGTGTCTTGCTGAATGATTCCAAGATGCAAGATGCATCTAAGATGCAAGAACCAATAGCTAACTGGTAATTGCTCATGCTATCTTAAAAGAAAAAACAAAAAAAGGACACACAGCTAGTGATGGTCCTCTGCTACCCGAGGCTTCGACACATGTGCAGTAGCTCATGAAGCAAATGTATCGAGCCACTGTGCCAACGCGTGGTTTGGTCACGCGACTCGTGACATTTGAATCACTTCAGTGACGTTCGAAGCACTCAACTGCTTCAAATCACCTGATTGGTTCAGTTTGTCATGTGAATCACTTGGCAGGATTGAATGTGTTCCAGGATAGGAGATCCTATTCAGTGTCGTTCATGTAAATTATTTTTCGGAGAGTAGGTTGGTTTTGTTGCTGTTGTTGCCATTAGTTGCTTTGAGAGTTAGTAGTGTTGTATCAGATTGCGTATTTCATAGAGAATCAGGATTTAGACAGATAGATTTTTCTATTTATATCTTTTATATCTATATATATATATATATATATATATATAAAGCTTCTCAGCACCTGATCACGCTGCCATGTATACCGGCCTTGTGATAAGCTAATTGTACAAACAAACAAAATATGCTGTAAGCTTGCAGTACCTGAGCACAGCTAAAGTCTGAGGTTCTAGGGGGTTGGCAACACATCGTATGTTGCCCCTATTAGAAATGTAATACGGCTTTCTTCCATACTCCA
The DNA here is from genome assembly GCF_022539595.1 of Amphiprion ocellaris. Classification (NCBI taxonomy): domain Eukaryota; kingdom Metazoa; phylum Chordata; class Actinopteri; family Pomacentridae; genus Amphiprion; species Amphiprion ocellaris. The sequence goes on along the minus strand of NC_072789.1, from coordinate 16,004,387 downwards.
CAGGTCCCTCCAGCTAAGCTTCCTTTTCTCAACACCTTCCCAGTTCAACCACTGCCCCTGTTTGAACTTGACCAACTACCTTTGCTCCCCTGAACAGTTCCTCTTGTCTACACATCTGTTCCACTACAAGCTTTCTTTTCTCCTTTGGACCTACTTTATTCCATGCTGGTTTTCCTGGGCCAAGCTTCAAGCCTCCCCGGCCAAATTGAATATTACTCATTATTACTGAATGCCTAAGAGCTGCCTCTGCCTCCTGCACTGCTCCACTGGGTTCCATTTCCTCCCCCTGGTAGGATTCGGAACCACATTGCTAACTAAAATGTCCTCATTCCCAGACAAAAAGAGCTCTGTCCTAACCTTAGTGCATTTAAACTCCTCTGTTTGACTGGATACTGGCAGCTGAAGTATCCCTTTCCCATACAAAGCTACACTGCTTAAGCACCTGGGAACACCCAACCATTTCCTAATATAAGAACTAAGTAGCTTTTCCATTCTCTCTGCAATGAATAATGGAACTTCATAAATGGATATTGGCCACATTAATCTCGGATATAAGCCAAACTGCAAGCACCACAACCTCAGTTTTCCTGTGATCCCTGATTTATCTATTCTATCCAGCCCTTCTGCAACATCCTTTTTAAATTGGACAACTTGTTCCTCATCATTGAGGTCCACATTATACCACCTTCCTAAGCTCTTGACTGACTTCTCCCTAATGGTAGGAATTTCCTCACCATCTATGGAAAACTTCTTATCACTTACTTTCTCTCTGTAAATTGAAATACTCCTCGATTTACTAGGCTCGATCCTCATATTAGCCCATTTGACATTCCTATTTATTCTATCTAACAACCTCTTTGTACATGTCACTGTTGTAGTTATCAGTGTCATATCATCCATATAAGCTCTAACTAGTGGAAGACGCATTCCATTCTGCCGTCTCTCTCCACCTACATTCCTGGCCGAAATTATTGGCACCCCTGGAATTTTTCCAGAAAATACACCATTTCTCCCAGAAATTGTTGCAATTACAAATGTTTTTGGTATACATATGTTTATTTCCTTCATGTGCATTGGAAAAACACAAAAAAGCAGAAGACAAAAGCCAAAATTGACCTAATTTTACACAAAACTCAAAAAATGGGCCGGACAAAATTTTTGGCACCCTTTTAAAACTGTGGGTAAATCATTTTATTTCAAAGATGTGATGCTTGTTTAAACTCACCTGTGGCAGTAACAGGTGCTGGCAATATAGAAAGCAGACCTGAAGGCAGTTAGAATCTATAAAAGTTGACTCAACCTTTGTGCTGTGTGCCTATGTGTGTCACACCAAGCATGGAGAAGAGAAAGAAGAGCTGAGAAGTGTCTGAGGACTTAAGGAGCAAAATTGTGGAAAAATATGAACAATCTTAAGATTACAAGACCATCTCCAGAGATCTTGAAGTTCCTTTGCCCACTGTGCATATTATAATCAAGAAGTTTATAACCCATAGAACTGTGGCTGATCTCCCTGGATGGGGACAGAAGAGAAAAATTGATGAAAGAATGCAACGCAGGATAGTCTGAATGGTGAATAAACATCTTCTGTCAACTTCCACACAGATCCAGGCTGTCCTGCAGACTCAGAGTGCAAAAGTGTCAGATCGGACCATATGTCATCATCTGAATGAGAAGAAGCGCTATGGCAGAAGACTGAGGAGGACCCCACTGCTGACAAAGAGACATAAATAAGCCAGACTGGAGTTTGCAAAAATGTACCTGAGTAAGCCTCAATCCTTCTGGGAGAACATTTTGTGGACAGATGAGACTAAGGTAGAGCTTTTTGGAAAAGCATGTCATTCTACTGTTTACAGAAAATGGAATGAAGCCTACAAAGAAAAGAACACAGTACTTACAGTCAAACATGGTGGAGGTTCAAAGATGTTTTGGGGTTGTTTTGCTGCCTCTGGCACTGGGTGCCTTGACAATGCGCAAGGAATCATGAAATCTGGAGACTATCAAAATATTTTGTTCCGCAAAGTAAGACCAAGTGTCAGAAAGCTGGGTCTGCGTCATAGGTCATGGGTGTTCCAGCAGGACAATGACCCGAAACATCCACTATATTGCCAAAAGTATTCGCTCACCTGCCTTGACTCGCATATGAACGTAAGTGACAACCCATTCCTAATCCATAGGGTTCAATATGACGTCGGTCCACCCTTTGCAGCTAGAACAGCTTCAACTCTTCTGGGAAGGCTGTCCACAAGGTTTAGGAGTGTGTTCATGGGAATTTTTGACCATTCTTCCAGAAGCGCATTTGTGAGGTCACACACTGATGTTGGACGAGAATCCCAAAGGTGTTCTATCAGGTTGAGGTCAGGACTCTGTGCAGGCCAGTCAAGTTCATCCACACCAGACTCTGTCATCCATGTCTTTATGGACCTTGCTCTGTGCACTGGTGCACAGTCATGTTGGAAGAGGAAGGGGCCAGCTCCAAACTGTTCCCACAAAGTTGGGAGCATGGAATTGTCCAAAATGTCTTGGTATGCTGAAGCATTCAGAGTTCCTTTCACTGGAACTAAGGGGCCAAGCCCAGCTCCTGAAAAACAACCCCACACCATAATCCCCCCCTCCACCAAACTTTACACTTGGCACAATGCAGTCCGACAAGTATCGTTCTCCTGGCAACCGCCAAACCCAGACTGGTCCATCAGATTGCCAGATGGAGAAGCGCGATTCGTCACTCCAGAGAAGGCGTCTCCACTGCTCTAGAGTCCAGTGGCGGCGTGCTTTACACCACTGCATCCCACGCTTTGCATTGCACTTGGTGATGTACGGCTTGGATGCAGCTGCTCGGCCATGGAAACCCATTCCATGAAGCTCTCTGCTGAAGCACTGTTCTTGAGCTAATCTGAAGGCCACATGAAGTTTGAAGGTCTGTAGCGATTGACTCTGCAGAAAGTTGGCCACCTCTTGGCACTATGCGCCGCAGCATCCGCTGACCCCGCTCCGTCAGTTTACGTGGCCTACCACTTGGTGGCTGAATTGCTGTCGTTCCCACACACTTCCACTTTCTTATAACACAGCTGACAGTTGACTGTGGACTATTTAGGAGCGAGGAAATGTCACGACTGGATTTGTTGCACAGGTGGTATCCTATCACAGTTCCACGCTGGAATTCACTGAGCTCCTGAGAGTGACCCATTCTTTCACAAATGTTTGTAAAAGCAGTCTGCATGCCTAGGTGCTTGATTTTATACACCTGTGGCCATGGAAGTGATTGGAACACCTGATTCTGATTATTTGGATGGGTGAGTGAATACTTTTGGCAATATAGTGTACCTCAAATAGCACCAAGAAATGGTTGGAGACAAAGCACTGGAGAGTTCTGAGGTGACAAGCAATGAGTCCGGATGTAAATCCCATTGAATACCTATGGAGAGATCTCAAAATTGCTGTTGCAAGAAGGCACCTTTCAAATCTGAGAGACCTGGAGCAGTTTGCAAAAAAAGAGTGGTCCAAAATTTCATTTGAGAGGTGTTAGAAGCTTGTTGATGGTTATAGGAAGCGATTGGTTTCAGTTATTTCTTCCAAAGGGTGTGCAACCAAATATTGAGTTGAGGGGGTCAATACTTTTGTCCGGCCAATTTTTTGAATTTTGTGTATAATGTCAATTTTGGCTTTTTTCTTCTGCTTTTTTGTGTTTTTTCAATGCACATCAAGGAAATAAACACATGTATACCAAAAACATTTGTAATTGCAACAATTTCTGGGAGAAATGGTGTATTTTCTGGAAAAAATTCCAGGGGTGCCAATAATTTCGACTAGGAGTGTATGACCCATTTGGAAGCCCTGGTAATTACCTCCTTAGCCACTGTGAAAGCTAATGGCGAAACTGTACATCCTGCCATAATACCAACCTTTCTCCCAAACTTTGCCAGCCTGTTGGAAAATCTCCTGTACTTGCACATAATCTGGTGTCCTGGAAATATGCTTTCACCAGATTACCAACCATCTCTGACATTTTAAAGTAGTGAAAGGAACTACAAATAAGGCAATGCGGCACTGACCAGAACACATTAGTCAGATCTAAAAACACAACATTCAAATCGCTCCTCTCCCTCTTAGCCTTAGTCTGAATCTGATGCCAAATCATGCCATTCTGCTCCAAGCACCCACAAAATTCCAGTATCCCTGCCTTCTGCACTGTAGAATCCATCAGACCATTCCTCACTAAGTAACTAGCCAAGCTCTGCGCTACAATACTGAAGAAAATCTTTCCCTCAACATTTAGGAGAGAAATCATCCGGAATTGGCTGAGGTCTATATGACTCCTTCTCCATAGGGATGAAAACACCTCCTGTCTAGGCTTGACTACTGTAATTCCTTATTATCAGGTTGTCCCAATAGCTCTCTGAAATATCTACAGCTGATCCAAAACGCTGCAGCCAGAGTACTGACGGGAGTTAGCAAGAGAGATCATATTTCTCCTATATTGGTTTCTCTTCATTGGCTTCCTGTTAAATCTAGAATATAATTCAAAATCCTTCTTCTGACATATAAAGCTCTTAACAATCAATCTCCATCATATCTTAAAGACCTGATAGTACCATATTATCCTAGCAGAACTCTTCGCTCTCAGACTGCAGGCTTACTTGTTGTTCCTAGAATCTCTAAAAGTAGAATGGGAGGCAGAGCCTTCAGTTATCAGGCACCTCTCCTGTGGAACCAGCTCCCAGTTTGGGTTCGGGAGGCGGACACCCTCTCTATTTTTAAGACCAGGCTTAAAACCTTCCTTTTCGACAAAGCTTATAGTTAGGGCTGACTGGGTGACCCTGACGGGGTGAGCTGGTGTTTTCATTTGCACAACTGACTTCCCCTCTTGACGTCCCTTTAGTTTGCCCCTAGTTATGCTGCTATAGGCCTAGGCTGCTGGGGAACCTCTCTGGATGCACTGAGCCCTTCTCTAACTACCTATGTATTTACTATATATACCATTATTGCATTACATTCACTCTGTTTCTTTCTGTGTCCTTTCTCCGAGTGTCCCTGGTCCCAGAGCTGGATGCTTCAGATGTGTGGCTGTGTTTTATGGTCCTTGTGTCCCACCCCCCCACCTCTCTATCTCTACCCCTCTATCTGTATCCCTCTATCTCTACCTCTACCCCTCTATCTCTACCTCTCTACCTCTACCCCTCTACCTCTATCCCTCTATCTCTACCTTCTACCTCTTCTGTCCCTCTCAACCCGCCCGGCCAGCAGGCAGATGGGTCCCCCCACATAAAGAGCCGGGTTCTGCTCGAGGTTTTTTTCCCTGTTAAAAGGGTGTTTTCCTTGCCACTGTCGCCTTTTGGCTTGCTCTGGGGGTCAGGCATATGGGTTCTGTAAAGCGTCTCGAGACAATTTGACTGTAATTGGCGCTATATAAATAAAATTGAATTGAATTGAATTGAAACTGTCCTACGCCATGCTCTTGGAATACTTTGTTTCTCCCAGACTATTCTCAGATGTCTCCACAGTATCCTTTAGATGCTAGGTGCACTCTTGTAGACCCTGTAGGGGACTCCATTAGGCCCTGGGGCCGATGAAGCCTTTGCAGGCCTGACCACCTGCACAACTTCTCTCCATCTCGGTAGGCTAACATCCATCTCCTGACCCACTTCCCTCAATGGTGGCATGTCAGGTGGAAGACCTATCTTCCTATTGTCCTCTGAATCTGAATACGTCAACCCCAAATACTCTTCAACCTCTGACTTTGCTGCCTTAAGCTGCCCTCCTTTTTCCTGATGAAACATGCCCGTAACAAACTTAAAAGGGTTCCTAAAAAATGCTAACCTTGCACGTTCTTTCTTCTTTCTCTTCTCCCTAAGGTGTTCTGCCCTTCTGAGTACTGCTAACCTGCTTCCCAGTTCCCCCTGCAACACATTAATTCCCTCCCTTTCTTCTTCTGATGCCTTCCTCCACTGCTTCCTTAACTACCTCCTTTCCTTTACTAGCCTGTCTATTAGACCTGCCTACCTGCACCCTCTCATTACTGCTGTTAGCAAGCAGACAAAATCTCTCTAGACCATAAGAGTAGATCAAGATGGTTTGAACTGAGGATCTCTTTGATCTGAAAGAAGACAGAAGGCAAAACTGCTTCAGTGGCTGTTTGGGCTCCGGTGGTGAGAAGGAATTGGACCTGAACCTCAGATAAGAATGTAAACAACAGTCCAACTGTCCACCAGCTGAACTGCACTGAGTTCAGTCATTGAACAAACTCAACATTCTACAATTTCATTGAGCAGACGCTTTTATCCAAAGAGACAAACATCTGAGAGTAGAAACAACACAAGCAAGGATCTCGTCAGGAGAAAACAACCTGGAGAAGATCCATAAAACAAGTTCAAGTGTGAACATGAGATGTTTGTTCTGGTGTTTCCTTTTCATCAACGTCTATCTGAAACACTATTTTGTAAAACAGTGGAAACTAAAACAAAACCTGGAACCAAGACTTCACAGGTTCTTACAGGTTCTGGTTCTGTGATGCCGGTTCCAGGTTGTGAAGTTCCTGTAGTGGAAGAGGCCTCATTAAGAGAAACTAGAGCTAAAGGTCAGTAACACAACTGATCTGAGTCATACAAATACAGAAAACCTCCCACCTCAGCTGTTCTGCTCATCATGAATAAAAACACATTTTAAATGGTCATCAGTTGAACAGGTTGATGAGTCCTGACCTGAGAGCTTCCAGTTTACAGTGTGGACTCTTCAGTCCAGCAGAAAGACTCTCCACTCCTGAATCCTGCAGGTTGTTGTTAGTCAGGTCCAGCTCTGTCACACTGGAGGACTGGGAGCAGAGGACTGAGGACAGAGCTCCACAGCTTCTCTCTGACACATTACAGCCACTCAGTCTGAAGAGACAAAAAGCAGATTATACTGGAGAAACAGCAGCAAAATGAAAAAGTATCTTCAGTCTCCAACTACTTACACAACTTTCTTGGAGGCTTTGACCACTGGCAGCAGCCTCAGAAGAGCCTCCTCTGAAGCAGAGTATTTCTTCAGGTCAAACATGTCCAGATGTTCTTCTGATGACAGTAAGATGAAGCCCAGAGCTGACCACTGAGCAGGAGACAGTTTATCTGTGGACAGACGTCCTGATCTCAGGGACTGTTGGATCTTCTCCACGAGAGAAACATCGTTCAGTTCATTCAGACAGTGGAACAGATTGATGCTTCTCTCTACAGACACATTCTCACCGATCTTCTCCTTGATGTACTCCACTGTTTTCTGATTGGTCTGTGAGCTACTTCTTGTCTGTGTCAGCAGGCCTGGTAGGAGATTCTGATTGGTCGGCAGTGACAGACCTAGGAGGAAGCGCAGGAACAAGTCCAGGTGTCCGTTTGGACTCTGTAAGGCCTTGTCCACAGCTCTCTGGTGGAGATGTTTTAGTTCAGGTTTCTTTAGAAATACTTTCAGCTTCTTGAAGGTAGTTTGTTCTTTTTCCAGCAGGTTGATTCCAGAGTTGATGAAGGTCAGATGGACATGAAGAGCAGCCAGAAATTCCTGAACACTCAGATGGACGAAGCTGAACGTCTTGTCATCCTGTTTCCGTCTTCGCTCTGCTTTGAAGATCTCTGTGAACACTCCTGAGCACACTGAGGCTTCACTCACATCGATGCCACTCTCTCTCAGATCTTTCTCATAGAAGATCAGGTTGCCCTTCTGCAGCTGTTCAAAAGCCAGTTTAGCTAATGACTTAATGTACTGAATGCACTTCTCTGGACCGTACTTTTCTTTTGTGTGATCAATCTGAAATCTTAGAAACTCTGTGTACATCTCAGTCAGGGTTCTGGGCAGATCTCCTCCCTCTCTGGTTTCCAGCAGCTCCTCCAGAACTGTAGCAGTGATCCAGCAGAACACTGGGATGTGGCACATGATGTGGAGGCTTCGTGACGTCTTCATGTGGGAGATGATGCTGCTGGTCTGCTCCTTGAATCTCTTCCTGAAGTACTCCTCCTTCTGTGGGTCGGTGAACCCTCTGACCTCTGTTGTAGTGTTGATGAGGTTTTGAGGGATCTGATTGGCTGCTGCAGGTCGTGTGGTTATCCAGAGGTGAGCTGAGCGCAGGAGTTTTCCACTGATAAGTTCCGTCAGCAGGACTTCTATTTTCGTTGACTTTGTTACGTCCACGAAGTGAATGTTGTTGACATCAAAGTCCAGATGAAGGCGATTCTCATCCAGTCCATCAAACACAAACAGCAGTTTGTATCTGCTGTTCTTGTAGCTGCTGTTTCCTGATGACTGCAGAGCTGTAAAGATGTAATTCAGAGCCTCCACTGTGACGTCTTTAGTTTCTGGGATACAGAAATGAATGAGCTCTGCCAAACCAAACTCTTTTCCCTGCAGTGAATTCAGGGCACGGAAAGTGAATGGGAAAATAAGATGCACGTCTTGATTGGTTCTTTCTTCGGCCCAGTCCAACACGAACTTGTGCACGAGGAATGTTTTTCCAATCCCTGCAATCCCATTGGTCAGCACTGTTCTGATGGGTATGTCTTTTCCAGAAGGATGCTTGAAAATGTCTCTGGGTTGGATCTGTGTCTCTGTGTCTGATGGCTTCCACACCTTGTCAATCTGTAGGACCTCATGCTGTGTGTTGACGTGCACGTCCCGGCCAGCTGTGATGTACAGCTCTGTGTAGATATCAACCAGACGCTCCTCATCTACTGCCCACCCCTCTGTTGTAACCTTAAACGTGTGCTGGAAGTTTGATTGAAGCTTCTGTTGGTAATATCTGATGGGACGTGGTTCTGATACCGGAACAGTCTCATCTGTGTCAAACATGAAGGGAACAGTGTGAGGTGTGTGTCTACAGAAACCTCTGTTGTTGTCGGAAAAACACAAGCAACTCAGCAACTACAAAGAGGTTGGACCTTTAATTAGTCACCTATAACATCTGATGGGAATAAAAAGTTGGGCAATTGTGTCTATGAGATTTTTCTAAACTTATTCCTGGGAGTTTCATCCTGACCTCTACACATAATGCAGCAACTTAGCCTGACCATTTGGAGGAAAGTGACTGAAAAAACTGACTGAAAGGGCAACTCAGCTAAAGGGCTACCCAGATGTTAACTATGGAGGCAGTCAGAGCGTAGGTGGGTTTCCTGAAGTCCAGATTAAGCTGTTCTTAGAGTTCCTATTAGGGCAAGAACCTTTAGACCAGGGGTGTCAAACTCAAATACACAGTGGGCCAAAATTTAAAACTTGGACAAAGTCGCAGGCCAACATTGATATTCATTGAAAAAAATCTTCCTCCAAATATAACAATGAACCTTTTCATATGGACTCAACCAGGTTTTGCATTGAACACGGAACAAGCAAAGCTTAATACTATACAATATACAGTTCACGACATAAAAATTAGAACAGGTATAAATTTAAATATAGAATATCATATATTTTCAAATTTTGTTTTGTTTGAGTCCTTTCACTACTTAAAATATGTATTTTTTGTTCAAGTCTTTATAGTTCTTTATATTTCCTTTGAGGGCTAAATTTGATTAAATATAATTAAAAATGGTGACAAAAAGATCAGAACTTAATAATTTATCATCTCCCATAATGCAAAGTCACTTCTGCTCACCTTTTTGGCTCTGAATCAGAGAAAGCAGCAATTTCTCATCAATTCTGTCCCATGCTTTAATAATTAATTTTTCAGATCATTCTTGTTATTGAACTGTTTTCCATCATTATGAACTTTTCTTGCCATAAATCCCCATAACTTTCTGATGGGATTAAGGTCTGGGGACTTGGCAGCCAGTTCATTACATCTATATCACTCTTTCCAAAGTACAGTATTCTGTGGTCTTCTGTGATTTGTGGCATGGTGCGTTGTCTTAATGATAGATCCATTTCTCATTTTTACAATAAATAAGCAATTCAATGTTTTATATAAGATTCTGAATTTGCCGTTTCATCAACAAATTCTAAACAGATTTTATTTTTTCCATAAAAACCCCCATAACCCTAGGTATCTCTTGCTAAAAAAATGTTTTTCAGCATCGATATGATGCCAATAGAATTTATACCCAGCAGGGCTATTGAGATTACATTTTTTTCATCTGAAAAAATAATATTTTCCTATTTGTCTCTGCAAATAATAATTTTTTTTTAGCCAGTTCAATTCTATAAATGTTATTCTTGGCCGTTAAAGGAGGTTTTCCTCACATTGTGGTGTATTTTAACCCTTTGATGGTCTAAATTCTTTGAATAGACCTTGTGCTGTAATCAATGCCTAACTTAGTTTTTATTTTCATTGCAGTGGTTGATTTTTCCTGAGCAAGATCAATGATTTTTTTAATACGTCTTTCTCCAATTTTATTTGGTCTACCTGTGGGTTTGAAACTATTATAACTTTCTTTTTCATTCAGTAAATTACTAATAACACCCTTTTGATCTTCATGTTTGTTTGCTTATGTGTTGACAAGTGGAATTTAATTTTCCGTGTTGAATAATCACAGCTTTTTCTTCTTTGGACAAGGTTTATCCTATTCCATGGCAAAAATGAATTGTAGAAATGAAAATAGAAAAAATATCTTTTGTAAAGCAGTGAAACTAATATTTTTATTTTTGTTCTTATCTTTTTGTTGCCATTTTTAAATTATATTTAATCAAATTAAGCCCTAAAAGCAAATATAAAGAACTATAAAGACTAGAACAAAAAACTACATATTTTTAGTAGTGAAAAGACTCAGAAAGAAAACTTGAAAATATGACATTCTATGTTTTAATTTATATCTGTTCTTATAATTACAATCAGTGACCGAGTAAAAAAATGAACGATATAAAGTTATGAACATGAACTTCTTTCAAACCAATTTTTCTTGAAACTATTTTTAAAAATACACTGTGAGGCCAAAGTGTGACCGTTAAATAAACGGTAAACTACTAATATCCATAGATATACAGTCTATGCTAATATCCCAGTTTAACTGCTATAGAACGGTCAGAGCCAGCGGCAGATAAGGCTGTTCTCGGCGGCTACAGTGAGGCTGACCATCTGGTCATAGCTGTCTAACCTAGATGTTCACATCTCTGAAACAGTAGAAGTCAATTTTTGATCAGGCTTTATCTTGATAAATTAACCACAGATTGGGATGTTGTTTTTTTGGCTGCCCCAAGTCCATTCCAGTCTGGTCTGATGCAGTCTCCATAATGTGGGCGGAGCCAGAACACATCCAGGTATTTCATCCATTCTCAGCCAGATGCTACTTTGAATTGGATCAGTACTTGGTCTCTGACTGATGACGTTTCACGAGTACGTGAGAACGCAAGTACGGATCACAGACTGTAGAGTCTATGATACGGACAAGTATGTATATTGAGAAACGGCTGGAGTTTATGGTCTTGTCCTGATTGACGCGCCAAAACACCAGCAGAGCATTCTGGGATTTGTAATAATAGCGGTACATGCGCTATATAAAACCAGCGGGCCAGCTGTGGTAGTTATTTAGTATTGCCTCGCGGGCCAAATATTGTGGACCAAATCTGGCCCACGGGCCAGAGTTTGAAACCTATGCTTCAGACAATAGAACCTAAAAACACAGAGCTGGACCAGCAGCCCTGTTCTGGACTCACTGGGGCCCTTATCAACGTACACTACCAGTCAAAACTTTTAGAACGCCCCAATTTTTCTGTTTTTTCTTTGAAATTCAAGTAGTTCAAGTCCAGTGAATAGCTTGAAATGGAACAAAGGTAAGTAGTGAACTGCCAGAAGTAAAAAAAAAAAAAAGGTAAAGTTACCCAAAACTGAAGAACAATGTACGTTTCAGAATTATATAAAAAGGCCTTTTTCAGGCAACAGAAATGGGTTAACAACTTAAAGCTGTCCTGCAGCATTGGAGGTTGATCAAGCCTTGAAAGTTGGCGCTATCAAATCCTACAGGTGTCCCAACTTTTCTAGATTCCTTCCAACCCCCTCTGTCTGCATAAAGTAGTGTTGGAACACACTGTGGAACCCTCCAGAGCATTATTTGAACAGTATTGTACTGCAGAAAGTAGTGTGTTGCTACAAAAAAGCAGAGGAAAAGCAATCAACAATAGAAGAGAGACAGACCATCATAACACTTAAAATGTAGGTCTTTCCTACAGAGAAACTGAAGACAGTCAAGGTGTCAGTGAGTACAGTTTTCTTCACCATCAAAAGGCTCAGAAATTAGCTTAAAATGGACACCAGTTTCGAAAATTGGATTTGAGGATCACCAGCTACAAAACTGACCGTTATGCTACAGCTACACTACAACCTGCTGCCTCATGCAACTCCATAGTCAACCACTGTTCTGTGTTGTACAAAACAACCTGCTGAAACTCAGCTTCCATTTCAGGCATGATGAACTGCTGCCATCTTTCTTTACAGACCAAAGAATCCATCAGTTTTACCTTCAGTCTGAGGAAGAGGAGGCTGAGTCTGAGAGGAGGAAGGTTCTCTGTTCTCTGAAGTCTCCCCAGCATCACTGACATGAACTGACAGACAGACAGAGATCACATGTTATATTCTCCACTGCTCACTGCTTTCATTTATTTCAGCTACAACAGACTTAGAAGGGACTTTATGTTGACATTTATTGATGAGTTTATGGTGTTGATTAACTCTGGTTTTCTGACACCAAACTGCTCCTTCAAAGTAAAACCGAATGTTACTCTGACATTAGTCTGGCATATCCAGACCATTCTGAAGAACAGAGTGTTCTGGCTTCACCTCATTATCATTCTGCTATAGAGGGAAGAAGGGCTGTCTTTTTAAAGCAGCCACAGTCATCCAGGGTGGAGCTAAGCCCAGGATGCAGCAACAGTGTCCCCTTAAAATAGTCAGCCAACATGGCTGCCTTATTGCTCCATCCAAACCCTTTGAAGACTTGACATTTCCAGTGTGGTAGGTTGCTGGGAGGTTGTTGATGGTTTAAAAGTATAACGTAATGTTACATAGTACTACATACTAACATGCCAGATGGTACGCACAGAAAAAGATGTAGTACGTCCCAGTACATATTATGTTAAATGTAGTATGTCAGAAATACCCAGATGTCTGACCACATTCAAACTGATTTTATAGAATGCAAACTAACATGTTTTTCTGGCCGTTCTGACCCACATTCTATGAACAGTCATAGCACTTAACAGTGTGTCGTGGAAATAGAAGAGCTCACAGTCAGATGACACCACATTACTACAGACTGGGATAGTCAGAGTTTAAGGCACCATATTATGAAGTAGTATGTTCTAATTGGATGCACACTGCAGGACACAGTGAATACTTTGTGAGGTCAACTGTAGCATGTATTTAAATTTAAAGGTTTGTGATTTGGAATGCAGCTGCTTCAACAACATTGCTCTTCCCTTACTGAGAGCTGATTGGTCAGCTTCCCTCTGGTTGTAAACTGCAGGACCACTCCCAACTAAACAGTATGAATGAAGAATCTTCAGAAACTGTCTGATCGACTCATAATTTGGTGAGGACAGGTGGGACATGCTTTGCTTCCACAGAAGGTCAGCTCATACAAAACTAATTTTGGTGTTATATCAAGATTTAAACAGCAGGGGGCAGCATTCAGTCAATAGGGTTGATCAGTAGATTTTACAGAGGAACTGACCTTACATGTGGACTCAGGAAAAACTGACAGAACCTGAACTCTATCAAACTGTAGCAGCACCATCATGCATTTTTCTGACTGTAATGATATGTTGTTCTTGTCTTGTGACTGACCTTCTGGTCCTGAGCTGCTGGCAGCCAACCTCTGCAGCAGATCATTCCTGGAGATCTTCTCTAAAACCACCCCGGTCACCTGCACAGCTCTCTGAAGTCCATAAGTCTCCACCATCACATCCACAGTTTTACACCTGTCTAGTGTCTGTAGTCGGCTCTTTGTGATGGCTGGGAGGCCTTGAACATTGTTGGGCTGCTGCAGGAACCACTGGAATGTAGACAGCTGGTCATCATTCAGATCATCGAGGATGTTCAAGAGCACCTCTGACGTCATCGTGTGTCCCTGATAAAGTCAAAGAAAATGTCAGCAGGTAATGAACAGTTGTGTTGTTGGTGTGGTGGAGGTTGTTGTGTAGCAGCAGGACTGCAGTTAATCCTACAGGATCACTGACAGCAACACTGAGGGGAACCAGCAGGGGGTGCACTGATGCTGAACCAGATAACGGATCAACTAAAACACCTCCTACTGACCAATCAGCTCTCTTGAAACATCTCCATCCTTCCTGAAGATGCTGCAGAGCTCAGTGTGCAGATAGTGAGACAGGAAGATCAGAGTTTTTAAAGCTGCAAGTGATTTCAGAGACATTTCATAGTTCTGTATGTCTTTGTAGAGGCATAGAATCCTAAAACAGGAAGTGATGAAACACCAAAACCTTTCAGCTGATTGTTGATTGATCAGATTTACAGTCAGTCTACTGATCAGATCAATGATGGCTTTCATTGGCTCTTTGCTCCAATGACTGTGTAACATTAGATTTGTGTATAATTATATTCATTTGCTTAATTTAGTTGATTATTTTGGTATTAATTTATGGTGTGTCTTATGTAACCCGTGGGGTTTTCACTCACTGTGTTGTGTCTTGTGAAATAAAGTGATTCTCAGGACCAGGTCTGTTCTCTGGATCACTTTTATTTTCTGGCCATCAGGTTACGACTCTGTTAGAATAAAAAAATCACACATAAGCTGGTGTGCTGTCAGCGGTGAATCTCCTCTCTTTGGACATATAAAAATTTACATGTACAAAAATATAAAAAATAACCAATGTCTCACAAAAGAAACAATTATACAACATATTGATCAAATTAAGAAAAACAAATATTAATGCAGATATAATATTTAGAAAAATAATCTCAAATAAATAAAATATTTCAACAGCAAAATAAATTAAAAGCATCCAGAAACTTCTCTTTTTTATCCAACACATTACAGAACAAAACAAGTCTCATAATAATAGTGATTCTCGTACCTGTTTGACGAAAAAAAAAATCACGAGCTGGTGTGCTCAAAGGCCACGTTCAGACTGATAAGGGAGGCTAACTGTGAGCGCTAGCCTAGCAGTTAGCTTCACACCCATCCTTGTGATATGGACACTCAGACAGGTGATCTGTTTCCTGGAACCAGTCAGGACTCCACCTATGAGGAAGCAGCAGGCAGAGTTTCACAATAAGAGCACATTTTACAGGCTGATTCCCACTCATTTCATGTGACAGATTATTTCAACATTCAACCTTTTTCATGTCACTCAACATCCAACACAACTTCTACAAACCCTGTGGTTCATGAAAGCAGAAACTCCCATCAGGCTGTAAATCCCTGACAGTTAACATTCCCTAGAATGGAATCACTGATACACTTCTGAACTATGTCCCTAAACTTAACTACATCAGTTTAGGGACGTTTCTCCTCAAACTTCATACACATTCACAGATTTTAGCCGCTAATGGACAACTTTTTAGTCCCATGAAGGAGCGAACACGGAGCTGTGGAGCCACATTTCTGCTACTGGAACTAAACTAACAGCAGCTAGAAACAGGGGCAGATCTACTAACTTCTCTAGTCATTTTATTCAGCTTTGTCATCTGATTTGTCACAAAGTTTAAGTAATTTTGGACAAAATTTAAGAATTCTTTGACATATTTTAACTAGTTTTAACTTATTTTGAGCTATTTTAAACAAATCTTGAATAATTTTGAGTAATTTTCGTTGAATTTCAAACTCATTCCAGATCACATTCAGACAGTTTAAAGTCATTTTGGAAAAAAATTTGAGTTATATTGGAACTTTTTAATTCACTTTGGAGTAGTTTTGAGTTATTTTGGACCAACTCTGGATTCATCTGACCACAGAACCTTCTTCCACTTCCTGGTTGTCCAGTTCTTGTGTTCTTGGTCCAACGACGCCGGGCTAACCTGTGTCTCTCATTGGTCAGGAGCTTCTTCACAGCCTTGTAGGACCTTCAGCCATGATCTAAAAGTCTGGTGGAACACTGGACACCAGTTTGGTTTGACCACTGCTGCTGAAGTTCCTGTCATGTCATTGGCTGGTTTTCCATGTGGATCAGGATGAGGTCATTTCTTGCTGAAGAAACTCTTGGACGGCCAGATGTTGGTTTGTCTTCCAGCTGTTGGTTGGTCTGTATTTCTACAGAGTGAATCCAACTGCTGAAGGACTGCATCTGCACTTCCTGTTCATGTGGTTACAGCTGCACCCTTCCTGTCCGAGAATCTGTGTCTTCACTCATGTTTCCTGTGTTAGGTTCTCTGTTTTAGTCATTTTTATCTCTGAAGAACTTTCTGATGTGCTGCTTTATAAAGACATGAAGCACAGAATCTAAAATTGTGTCTTAATAAAAAGCAGGACCTTCATTAGTGGATCACTGGAACCAAAATGACCCAAAACTCAACATGGAACCAATCAGTTTTCAGTTTTTAATGTCTTTTTTAGGATGTGTTTAGTATTCTGGCAGTGACTGAACTAAAAGAAATCACACTTGAAGACCTCAGAGGGATTCTTAATGCAGTATTTCACAAATGCATGGGGACTCCCAAAACTTTTTCCCACCACTGTTTGGTCCACACAATGTTCTAGTTCTATGTGTGTTGTTGAAAAATGAAATGTTCAAAGCATTTCCATCCTACAACTGTTGCACTGAAGTTCTGCTAATAAGAACAACTCATGTTTAGAACTGCCTGACAAATGCAAATGATATTTACTGATAAAACACATTGATTTCAGCACTATTTGCATCAGTTTGATAACTCCTGCTGGTTGGGAACACCCCAACATGTCTGAAGATTTGGCTTTAGGGGAAAAAAACGATTTAATGTTTTAATTGTGCCAAAACAACGTTGTTTTTGAGTTAAAATACGATGAATGATTCAATCAGTTTTATGTTCTATAGATATATAAAAGATAAAAAACAGTTTAAAGTGTTTTACTCACATTCAGACGGAGAAAAGAAGCTGAGACATGAAGACGGTAAAAGCAGAACTAATTTGAGGAACAGGTAGGGCCGTGACATCACTGTTGTCAGGGCAACGAAGCAGGAAACAGATTTCTACATGATCTGACAACACCACTTCCTTCATTCAGACGCCTGCCTCTGGATCTGGACTTCTTAGAGTTCACTCGCACACAAGAACTTGTGTTTTTAAAGGCTTCATCCAACCAAGTAGAAGTTTGTCCAGCTATTTGAAATGCACAGCTACACCATCTTATCAGCTCAGAAAAAGAAAACAGGAATCAGTACATTGCAACTGTGCACTTTGAGACAGGAGCAGCTGGGAGACAAAGAATGCTCACATCCCCAGAACACCTTTACAACTTACTGGAATTTACAGTTTTTCTCAGTCGCTTTGGTTCATTTCTCAGATCAGAACTGAAATTCTCAAAACTACTTGTTCAATCTTCACATCATTGTGTCACTTGTGCACATCAAAAAAGCAGTTTCTCATTTCTTTGAACAAGTTGCAAATGCTTTGGTTTATCCATGCAAATGATTCTGTACAATTCTCTGCTGTTTCCTACATTATCAGCCGCTTATGTCATGTTGATCAGAATGTATTCTAATGGGTCTCTGTTGAATAGTCTCACTGCCCAGTTAGGCATTAGTTCATCACATCAGTCTTTACATGCAAAATGGTTCAACAAGTTGTCATAATGTCAGGATGTTTCTATATTTTTCCAGTAGACTTTTTTTTTCTGAAATCTGTCCTGAATTGGTAAATTGCTCCCAGGTGAATCTTGACATTCTCTAACAAAGGGAAATGTGTGAAGGGTTAGAGTTTTCTGAAATCGCTCAAAGACACAAGAGAAGATATTCGTGAAGTGGATGAGAATTTGTGTCCCAACAGACAGGAACGTCAGGAGGTGTAGGAAGACTGCACTGGAATTCCTCCAGCTGCATGTACAGTTTTCCCTCAAGAGATTGTCCGATGATTTCTACTTTTGTTTTTTGTTTTTTCTTTGTGCTCTGCAGTGCTGTTCTCCTTTCTGTATTGCAATGACGTGGTCTGTCAACAGATTACAACACAAACAGTAAAAGTGTAAATGTGAATCTTGTCCAGTCTCTTGCAGTCAATCTCCCACATACACTAAGGAGTAACTTACAATTTACAATAATTGTCATCAAAACTTTAGCCATAGTTTACATCAGAACATCCCTCCAGAGAACACTGTTATAATGACAACATGACTCAGCAATTTGACTGTCTAATCCACACAATGACACCAGGGGTCCGTTTCACGAAGCAGGTTCAACAAACTCTGAGTTTAACCCTGAACTCTGAGTTGATCTACTCTGAGATAGAAAACTCTGAGTTTTCGGTTTCACAACGGCTGATTTGAGTTGGTTAAATCAACTCGGAGCAGTTTCACCCGGAGTTAAGCGCGTGCACCACAACTCTGAAAAGCCAGTATCAATGGAGCGCCGATTCGACGAGTCACCATGGCAATGGGGAAGCGGAGGACTACACCGTTTGAATTGGAAATCTTAATGCGCTTATATAGCGAGTTTGAACACGTTTTTAGAAAGAAGTGCAGCACCTGCAGCTGCAAAAGAGAGGGAGACGGCGTGGGAGAACATTGCTGCCCGGGTCAATGCGTAAGTTTAAATCACAATAATATTACAGGGGAAAACTGAATAGTAGACTATTAAGTTATTTCATTTAGGTGCAATCCCGCGGGGGTGAAGCGCACGTGGCAGCAGCTGAAGATGAAATATAAAAACATTGTTCAAACAGGTAAGAAGTCGGCATAATCTCATGGAGCTACCTCATTTTGATCATGTTTTACATTGTAAAGTAGCCTAAATATTAGGTGGCTGTTTGTCTGTGCAGTGGTTTTACCCCGCACATAGCCTAAATGTCTGCATCCATATCATGTTCTGTTAAACAATTAAGCCTATTTAAACTAACACAGACTTCCACTCAGCCAACAGAAAGAAAGGAAATGCCCGTAAAACAGGTGGTGGCCCAGCACCACCACCTCTAACGGAGGCAGAGGAGCTGGTCCTAAGCCAGAATTTGGGAAGGCCAGTGGCTGAGGGAATCCCTGGAGGGAGCTCATCCTCTGAGACCACCCCCCAAGACACAAGTGCTTTTATAAAATGTAATGTGTGTGTGTGTGTAGCCCATGTATATGTATATATGGAATGTTTTCAAGCATATTCATACAAGTATTTATTTCTCTTTTGGGTCTTTTTTTCTTTTGGCCCAACAGATTCTGATGGTACTATCTGCCTGGTGGAGCCCCTTCACACCACAACAGACCTTGTAACTGTAAGTAGGCAACACTCCAAAGATTTTGCCAAATGGTAGTTTAAGTCCACTGAAACATATCACTCATCTAGGATGAAGAGGATGAAACTGTGTCTGCTGCCTTTACAGAGGGGGATCCAGAAAGGCATACAGAGGTATGTTAGTGATAGTTCTCTTCCCATTCACATTTCTGAACATTCTGGTGGAATATAGACTGGCATTTAGCCTACACTGAAGTATTGCAGATTCTCATCCTTTTTAACAGAGCATGGCTGGACAGCAGCAGGATGGTCCCTCAACTTCCACTGCACAGACTGACACAGTGAGATGGATGTTCAATAAACACCAGAGGTTCAGTCCATGGAATTCATGTGCAACTGTATAATTTAATGTCCTTTATGTATTCCCAGTTACCAGTAAAACAAATATACAAAATCCACTTGCTGAGAAAAATACAAAAAACAGATAAAGAAATGCAGTACTTGGACCGCCAGATTAAGAAGGCAGATCTGGAAATTGAAATACTGGAGCACAAGTTAGAGGTGGGTGCATGGTCACAGGTGAATTATGTTAACTACTGGAACATGAACTAAACTAGCTCTTTTATTTGTAGGAAATAAAGAAGACCAAATGAAATGTATGTCATGTGTTTATTTCACTGCTGTGGTGGTGGTGATGATGGTGACTTAAACTCCAAAGTGGTTATTGCATATGGTGTCTCTGACTGCTCTGCCATCCTGGAAAGCTGGCAGGTGGATGAGGTCATCATCTGGGTCTTCAGTTTGTAGGGCAGGGTGTTGCTCTCCTCTAATAGTGGCAATATTATGAAGAACAACACATGCCACAATAATATCACAGGCCTCTCATGAGTCACCCTGAGGTGACGTAGGCACTGGAAACGGGCTTTCAGCAGGCCTATGGTCATCTCCACCCGGGCTCTCGTCTTGCAGTGAGCCCGGTTGAAGTTCTGTTGGGGGTCTGGTTCAGGGTCAGGGTATGAGGTCATCAGCCTGGGTTGGCATGGTAACCCCTGTCACCCAGCAGAAGGCCATCAAACTCTCCTGTAATGTATAGTGGATACATTGGAGTATATTAAAGGAGGGAGACAAGTGAATTATATTGTTAAAATCTTTAGGATGCCTACCACGCTGCAGTCTGTTGCTCAGGTTAGACTCTCGAAAAATCCTCGAGTCATGAACAGACCCAGGCCACTTGGCCTCCACATTGGAAATGATGTGTGCAGCATCACATATGATCTTGACAGTGCAGAGAATGACTGATGTTGAACTATGATGCAGTCGTTAACATTTTGAAACCGTAGTCAATCTACCTCTAACCTACCTGCACATTTATACTGTGAATGGACTTCCTATTCACATAATCAGCTTCATTATATTTGGGAGCTTTGATGGGGATGTGTGTGCCATCAATGCAGCCAATCACACTGGGAAATCCTAAAAGAAATTAAATTTACTAATCACAGTCTGAGGTTGCAACACAATGTCCTTAACTGGATATGATTTAAAATTAATTTAACAGATCTCTACATCATTCACCTGCAATCCTGTGGAACTCCTCCTTGATGGCTCTGACAGGTTTATTTCCAGGGAAAATCACAAAGATGGTAAAAGTCGTTTCAGGGCCAGACACACATTTCTGACCGTCCTGCATACAGTTGTCTTACTGAGGTGTTCTGCATCTCCGACATTATATAAAAAACTCCCATTTGCAAAGAACCGCAGCGCAACACACAATATCTGCTGGGATGTGAGAGCATGACTGCGGTTGGTAATGTAAATGTAAGGACGGAGTAGGTTGTGGATGTAGGTTATGGATTGTGAGGTGAAACGGTACCGTTCAAAAAGATAACTGTCCAGAAATGCCAAAACATCTATGCGCGGTCTGAAAACAATCTCCCGACGAATATTTAATTCTCTGTGCAGTAATTCTGCTCCTTCATCTACTGGATCGTTAATAAACGGACGTCATTTTGACACACGGCAGAACTAGACTTCGCCAAAACTCGCCAGCTGACTGAATGAATGAGGAAATGAAATGGCATGTGTGGCTGAAAGAGGGCGGAGACCGAGAGAAACTCGAGGTTTACTGAGAAAAACCTGGTCCCGACCAGGTTAGAGTCAGAGAGTCTGTTACTATGGTAACTGACCGAGAGTTTAAGTTACCTCTCTTTGTGAAACAGGCTACAGTTACCCCTCTGTCTCTGGTTTGAGTTACCTCGCTTTGTGAAACGGAAAACTCTGAGTTTCCCTCATTTCAGGGTTAACAAACTCAGAGTTTTCACTAAACCTGCTTCATGAAACGGACCTCAGGACTGGTCATTCTGATGCCACTGACATGTTCACTGACACAGATATTTACTTTTGAGAGATGAACTAAGGATTTTGAGCAAGAGACTGGCTTTTGCAGGTAATCCATGGTGTTTTGCTATTTTTACAAATTGTTTTGAGAAATGCACTTACTGTTTTGCAAATGATTCGAGAAATGTACCAAAGCAACTGAGAAAAACTGTAAAATGACGCAGCAGCAAACATCACAAGAAAAAGTCACTCAGAGAATCTTGAACTAATTCACTTTAAAACCAGCAGCAGCATCTGTTGAAGGCTCAGATTAAAACTTGAAGCTTTTAAAGTCTGGAATCATTATTTGATGTCAACTCCAACATGAAGGAGTGCAGAGACAATACAGAATAAACCTACTTTAGTTTGTATTTGGTTGAATAAAGCACCAGAAATGACTCAGCTGTTGTGTCTCTGTGATTACTGTCACATTTGATGCTTTCAAACTATCTGCCAGTTGGTTCATTCACTGATATACTGGAGCTCATTGGGAGTCCAAAGGCAACTCTGGATTGTTGGCTTTTCTGTCCTCTGTTTGGAATTCATCAGGTCTGTACCTTACTATGTTCTGCGCTGTGACATGACAAATGTTGCTCAATAAATCAAAGTGAATTGATTGAGCTCACCTGGATTCAGTGTCCTGCATCCTGTATCTGGAGCCACTGTACAGCCACAACAGAAGCAACAACAAAGCAGCATCAGCTGCAGCTGATCCACCTCAACTTTCTCACATACAGCCTCAATCCAAAGCAGGAGGCGCCACCTGGTGGTCGGAGGAGGAACCAAGGGACAGAGAACGCCTCCTGCAGACGTGGAGGCAGAGTCAGGTCACTTGTTGGCTTTTAAAAACCCAGAGAGGTTTTAGTTGACAGCCAGTGGTGGATCTTCTGCTTGAAAACGTTTGCTGATGCTGGAGGAGAAGACGAGCAGCTCTGCAGCTTTTGAGGTCAGAAGACTAGATTAGTTTTGAACTGCATGAAGTCTGGCTAACACCTTAAACTAGTGTCAAATCTACCTGCCTCCATTTCCATGGAAAATGTTGGTGTAGTTTGAGGAATAAAGAGGAATAAATTGGGCACGTATTCCTACTGTAGTGAAGACTTGTGCCTCAAAGTGAAAATGTGCTAATTAATGCTATCTATCACAGCTAATAGTGAACTGTGTTCTCTAGGACAGTCTCACCTGTTTGCTTAGTTAAATCCAGGTGGTGACTTTCTTTCTAGGTAGATTTCTATCTATCTATCTATCTATCTATCTATCTATCTGTCTATCTATCTATCTATCTATCTATCTATCTATCTATCTATCTATCTATCTATCTATCTATCTATCTATCGATCTATCGATCTATCTATCGATCAATCAATAGATAGATATCTTCCAGCAGGAGTCACTCAGGAAAAAGTCCCGTGCATGGGATGACAGAATAACTCTATTCACAACTCACCACCTCCATGGTAGATGTAACACACTGAGTTTCATTGTTGTTTATAGAAAAGAACAGGGATTCTAAAATGTTCAATGTTGTATTTATGTTTACAAATTATGTGTTATTTTATTTTCTATGGTGTAAGTTTATCTTGGTATGTGTTGTTAAACATGTTATGTATATAAATATTTATATTGCACTTCATTTGGGAAGACTGGTGTAGTTTTGTGAAGTGGCCAGCAGGGGGATCGAGCGGTCTGGGTGAAGAGTGGAGGAGAGAGAAAAAAGAAGAAAAAGGAAGCGGAGAGCGGACGTGGGAGACAGCAGAACAAAAAGTTAGAGAGAAATGCAAAGCCGACAGTGGTAAGCTTTGTGGTAAAAGTAACAGTTACATGGTGGAGAAGACCTTTGTCCGACTGTCCGCCCGACGTCGGCTCGTCAGTTTTCCCGTCCGTGTGGTTTAAACTGTGTCGTTGAAGTGACGCACGGAACGCCGTGGCTAGCTGGTAGCCTTACTAGCACAGCAAGGACATCCTGGCTACACGTGTGAGCCGCCTTTTGGTTTTTTCTCTTGAGCAACGAGAGGAGTAAAGCGCAGGAGGACGGACATTGGTGAGGAGCTTTTTACCTGCTGTTGTCTGCTGAGAAGAGCGAAGGACCGGAGTCGTTCGGGACTGGTTGTGAGGAGTCGAGGACCGGAGTCTACCCCTGGAATCAGGCCTGAACTGTGTTTTTATTTATTTTGCCGGCTTTAGTTTAATTTGATGCTGATAAAGGGCCCCTATGTGTATGTTAATGTGATGTATTGGTTGATTTACATTTTATTTTATTAAATGTCCACCAAAATCAGTTCTAGATAAACGTTTACTATTTTACTTATTTGAGTATTGTGTCTTTACTTTTAGTTTAGAAAGGGGATATAAAACAACATCTTGGTGATCAAGGACCCAGGGCCTTGCTCTTGTATGGTAAAAAAGGAGCAAGTGCTACATAAAATGGAGGCACCGCTGGGATCTAGTTCCTAAAATTTCTGTTTTTTGTTATTGTTGCTGTAATCAAGATAGTCATAATCCCCTTTAACTGAATAACTGATTTGAAAAGTGTATGGTTATTACCCAGAGTAATTAAGTTTGAACTGTGTTTAGTTCATGTGAATGTGTGATTTGTGATATTTTGGTTTAGTTTTATTGTTATTAAGGGAAAATTTGTGTAAGATGGAAAGCCACACTGTGCTAGTTGGTGAAATGAAGAACTGGTGCAGGGGTGAAGGGCTCCAAGAGGACCATGCACTAATGGTGATTGTTCCAGAGACAACCGAAATAACAGCTATTGAAGAAGCTTTAGGAGCTATTAAGGTTTTGGGTCGTGTGCGTGTAAGAGGAAGGATGTTCAGTGCTAAGCTAGGAGGGATGATGGTGTTGTGTGAGAGCAAAGAGAAAATTAATGCTGACAGTGTTCCACCCGAGGTACATCCTGGGGAAGGGCAAGAAGCATGGCCTATAGTCATCATTAGTGAAAGGGCAGTTACAGATGATGATTTTAGTGTTAAGGTAACCTCTTTATTGCAAGCTGAGGGAAAGACAGTAGAAGATGTGCAGGCTCTCTTTCCTGGTCAAAGCCCAGCTCCTTCATCCACCGAAGCTATTCTACGTGCTGTGGGCGATTTGCTAGACAAAGCAGCTAAACCAGCCGCTGAGAGTGGAAGCTATCGTCGTCTTCGCATCTTTTCTGGCACGTTACCAACCCCTGCCGGTGAAGAATCTTTTGATCATTGGTCGGAGCAAGCAAACTTGATGGTGGCCGAAAGTGATTGTCCTGAAAAAGAAAAGAGGAGAAGGATTATGGAAAGTGTTAAAGGCCCAGCAATGGAGATTCTCAAAGCAGTCAGATTATCTGATCCTGATGTCAGCCCAGAGCTTTGCATAGAAGCTCTCGAAAGTGCGTTTGGGACTGCTGAATCTGGAGATGATCTGTATTTCTCTTTTCGCCTTATGCAGCAACAATCAGGAGAAAAGTTGTCGGACTTCTTGAGGAGACTGGAACGTTCTTTGACCAAGGTAGTCCAGAGAGGTGGATTGCCGGCTTCTCAAATGGATCGAGCCCGTGTGGAGCAGCTTCTCCGTGGTGCTGTGACATCTGATCTAATGTTAATCCGACTGAGACTAAGAGAGAGAAAAACCAGTCCTCCAAATTTCTTGGAACTGTTAAGTGAGATTCGCAGTGAAGAAGAGTATGAAGCTTCTCGTGCCAAGTTGAATCCATCAGTTCATTCCATTCATGTAAAACAGGACGTTGAGGGAAAACAAGCTGAGATTCAAACTTTAAAGGCTGATATTAAAGAAATAAAGTCAATGTTTGCAGCCCTGGCGACTAGGCCTCAACTTACAGAACCAGAAAGAAATATTAAAGCACCTGCAGAGATATGGCACGCACCTGAGAAGGAAGCCGAATCTGAAGTTGCGGCACTGAAAAAACAAGTGAAAAGACTGCAACAAAAACTCAACAACAAAAGGACTAACATAGACACTCCAGCTGCTGTCATGGCAGTTGCGACATCGCGTCCGGATCAAAATACTTCAAGAAGGTTCCGCAATGACCCTGATGAGCACTTTTGTTACAAGTGTGGCGAACCTGGACATATTGCTGGACAATGCAGAAACCCTGAAAACCCAAACAAAGTCATCCGGAAGCTAATTCAGTCTCTTAAAAAAGCCAAAGATGCCTGCCAGCCCACTACAGATGAGCTAGCAGCCAAGAATGTTGTCTGTAATGCCAAGAGAAGTGCCGTAGATTTACTGAGACCCAAAAATATCCCCCCTGGCTTAATAGGGCCCCCATCCATTGAGCCAGTGAGAGTTAATGGACATCCATGTGATGCTCTGTTAGACAGTGGGTCCCAGGTGACCATTATCTTTGAGCAGTGGTATAGCAAGAACCTGTCAGATGTTCCTATCTACCCAGTAGAGGGCTTGGATATTTGGGGTTTAAGTGAGTCTGAGTGCACCTACCCTTACAGAGGTTATGTTGTTGTTGAGATGGAGTTTCCAAAGAAGGTGGTGGGTACCCCAGCAATCATTGCAGTGTTAGCTCTGATCTGCCCCACTCCAAGAGGTCCAGATCAAACACCCATTATTGTTGGGACCAATGCTAAGGCAAGCCTCCCCCAACGTTTAGCCAAACTATCTGAGGAGATATCTGGGGAAGACACTGCCACTACACTTAGCGTACAGGGTGTTGTTACTGCTGAGAAGTCAGAATCCAGTAATTTGGATATTGAGGAGGAAGATCAGGAGGTAGGACAGGTGAAGTGGTTAGGGCCTGGTTCCCTCTCGCTACCCCCAGGGGTTAGTCATCTTGTTGATGCTAGTGTTGAGTTCAGTCAGCCAGTAGGCAAAGAAATCCTGATGCTAGATGTTTCCCCAACTGACCCCCTTCCAGCAGGTGTGCTGCTGCAGCCCATGGTTGTGCCGCGCTATGCACTGGACTCCAGCAAAGTAACTCTCCTGTTACAGAATGAGTCTTTGAAAGAGGTGCTCATTCCAGTTGGGACCATTCTAGGTCATCTGTTCTTGACAGACATTGTAACAAACGTTCCCAAATCAGACCAATCAACAGATAAGTTTGATGCCAGCCAGATTGACTTTGGTGACTCGCCAATACCAGAGAGCTGGAAAAACAGACTCAGAGACAAGTTAGCACGGAGATCCGATGTCTTCTCTCTCGATGAGTGGGATGTGGGATTAGCTAAGGATGTTGAGCACAGCATAAGACTTGCAGATGACCGACCCTTCCGAGAACGATCTCGACGTCTTGCCCCAGCTGACATTGACGATGTCAGACGTCACCTCCAAGAGCTTCTAGCTGCTGGCATCATCAAGGAGTCGAGAAGCCCCTATGCATCACCAATTGTGATCGCTAGGAAAAAGAATGGGAAAGTGCGTATGTGCATCGATTATCGCACCCTCAATCGACGCACCATTCCGGATCAATACACCACTCCTCGGATCGACGATGCTCTGGACTGCCTGTCCGGAAGTCGCTGGTTCACCGTACTAGATTTAAGGAGTGGTTACTATCAGATCCCGATGAAAGAACAAGACAAAGAGAAGACTGCTTTCATCTGCCCACTGGGGTTTTACCAATTCGAGAGAATGCCACAAGGCATCACCGGGGCCCCAGCAACCTTTCAACGGTTAATGGAAAAAGCTGTGGGTGACATGAACCTCCTCCAGGTGTTGGTCTACTTGGATGATCTGATCGTCTTTGGGAGGACATTGGAGGAACACGAGGAGAGACTATTGAAGGTCCTGGACAGACTGCGTGAAGTTGGACTCAAGATTTCCATTGACAAATGTCAGTTTTGTCAACCAAGTGTTAAATATGTCGGACACATAGTCTCAGCAGAAGGTGTAGCAACCGATCCTGCCAAGATCGAGGCTGTCACCACGTGGCCACAGCCCACAGACCTTAAGTCCTTGAGGTCGTTTCTTGGATTCTGCGGTTACTACCGTAGATTCATAGCCAACTACTCCTCCATTGTCAGACCCCTCACAGATCTAACTAAAGGCTATGCTCCAACACAGCGTGGCAAGAAATCTGCTAAAGAACAGAAAACCTACCTCAAAGAGACTGAGCCATTTGGTGAGAGGTGGGACCAAGAGTGCATCGACGCGTTCCACAAAATCATCTATTGCCTCACCCATGCTCCAGTGCTGGCATTTGCTGATCCTAACAAGCCATATGTCCTACATGTTGATGCCTGTCTGTCCGGGTTAGGCGCTGTCCTTTACCAGGAATACCCTGAGGGATTGAAGCCTGTAGCTTTCGCTAGTAGAAAGTTAACAGTGTCCGAGAAGAACTACCCCATTCACCAATTGGAGTTCCTGTCTCTGAAATGGGCAGTCGTGGATAAATTTCATGACTACTTATACGGAGCCAGATTCACTGTACGGACTGACAACAATCCACTCACGTATGTGCTTACCA